>NC_135961.1:53831592-53961592 GCF_053455715.1 Rhinoraja longicauda | reverse complement strand
TTGATTGTAATCATGCATTGGCTTTCCGCTGACTGTTAGCAGGCAACAAAAGCTGTTCACTGTACCTCGGTAGATTTGAAAATTACCTAAACTCAAACAAAGTGATTATAAATGAAGAAACTAACCCACCTACACTGTAATTTCTTTACATTCATCTGTTCACACTACATGTACGTCTCTGGCAATGCCGAATTACATTCGCCATCCCTAATGGCTCCTGATCTCAGAACGAACGCAGTGACGAGTGATCTCCATTATTCAGTTTAAAATTAATTTTGGCCTATTTTCATTCTCCATTTTGCAGTGTGAACTAATGATGTATGTCTCTGTAAAACTGACAACATGGCATCATGATTCCTCGTGGTGTTATGATTGTAAATAGAACCAATTTAAATACTCACTGGTTACATTCAGCTGGGTTCCATTTCCAAATATTTCCCCCCAAATGCCACAGATGTAATCAGCAGAGTCAGAAATCACCACCTCTCTGATAGTCAGTGAGTAGCTGTTACTGGCGACGTCCCTGGAAAGCTGAAATCGCTCGGAGAAGCCCGCTGACCTGTAAGTGCTGCCATAGGAATAAAGACTAAGTTTGATTACTGAATGACGTGGTGAGTTGTACCAGTGAACGACGAATTTGTTCACAATGTTACGCTCATTGGAGCTGTTTAGGACACACCGTATCTCCGCTGTTTCACCTTCACGCAACACCAGAGCTCCTGGAGATTGGATCAGGCGTGTGTTTGCCATTAGACCTGTGGGTGATAACAACCAAAGATCAGAACAGATGACGACGACAAAAAGAATGCTAATAATTTGAAACGCCACGCAGCATGAAAGCTCCTGCATATTTATGAATGTTCTGCACATGTATCCTCAATTTGTAGACTCTTTTGTTTTCTCCTGAGCTTTGCTCTTTAACTCTTTATTGAAATGACAAACAAAATCTTTGGTAAAAGCAACAGTTCAAAAGTACAAACACTGAATATCAAAGGATAAATCCTGCTCTATGTAAGTGCTCGTTGACTGTACACACTGTGTTAAACTGAGCAGTAAATCAGAAGCAAAGCTGGCAGTTCTAGTAACATTCGTTTAATACAATGATACAAAGCTGGGTGTAGTGTGAACTGTGAGGAAGATGCTATGAGGTTGCAGGGTGACTTGGACAGGTTGTGTGAGTGGGCGGATGCATGGCAGATGCAGTTTAATGTGGATAAGTGTGAGGTTATCCACTTTGGTGGTAAGAATAGGAAGGCAGAGTATTATCTGAATTGTGTCAAGTTAGGAAAAGGGGACGTACAACGAGATCTGGGTGTCCTAGTGCATCAGTGACTGAAAGGAAGCATGCAGGTACAGCAGGCAGTGAAGAAAGCCAATGGAATATTGACCTTCATAACAAGAGGAGTTGAGTATAGGAGCAAAGATGTCCTTCTGCAGTTGTACAGGGCCCTAGTGAGACCGCACCTGGAGTATTGTGTGCAGTTTTGGTCTCGAAATTTGAGGAAGGATATTCTTGCTATTGAGGGCGTGCAGCGTAGGTTTACTAGGTTAATTCCTGGAATGGCGGGACTGTCATATGTTGAAAGACTAGAGCGACTAGGCTTGTATACACTGGAATTTAGAAGGATGAGAGGAGATCTTATCAAAACGTATAAGATTATTAAGGGGTTGGACACGTTAGAGGCAGGAAACATGTTCCCAATGTTGGGGGAATCCAGAACAAGGGGCCACAGTTTAAGAATAAGCGGTAGGCCATTTAGAACTGAGATGAGGAAAAACTTTTTCAGTTAGAGAGTTGTGAATCTGTGGAATTCTCTGCCTCAGAAGGCAGTGGAGGCCAATTCTCTGAATGCATTCAAGAGAGAGTTAGATAGAGCTCTTAAGGATAGCGGAGTCAGGGGGTATGGGGAGAAGGCAGGAACAGGGTACTGATTGAGAATGATCAGCCATGATCACATTGGTTGGCGGTGCTGGCTCGAAGGGCCGAATGGCCTCCACCTGCACCTATTGTCTATTGTCTACAATATATGTAAGATTATGTTGCAGAGTCAGATAAAGAAGACTAAGGAAATAAGTCTTCTAACATCACAGCCTAGGTTGGCAATTACTCTACCCAAGACCACAAGAAATTGCAGCGTTGTGAATGCAGCTCAGTCCACCACACAGAACAGCGCCCTCCGTATTGATTCTATCTACACTCCACGCTGCCTCGGGAAAGCAACCAACATAGTGAAAGACCATTCACTCCCCTTTCATCCCTACTTGTCCCCTCTCCTGTCGGGCAGAAGATACAAAACTTCACAGCATCTGGCAGCAGGTTTACGATACGATATGACAGATAAAACTTTATTAATCCCCGGAAGGAAATCGGTCTGCCAACAGTCACAACACACAAAGTAAACAAAAACTTGAAATTAAAAGTGAAAATAAAGAAAGACAGCGAATGTGGCTGGCTGCATGTGCACAGCGCCTTAACAGGAACGAATGAACAAACAAAACAAACGCAGGCTTATCCCCTGGGCCAGGCGGTTCCCACTTTGTTCTCCCACCGTCCCTCACGGTGGTCCCCCCACGCCGGGTCCCCATTGGTCTTAGCAACATCCCTCAGTTTCCTTGGCTCCTACTCTTTCCCTGATTACCCTCTTACACTAATACATTTGTTCAATCCTTGGGATTCTTCTTAATTGTGACTGTCAGTGATTTTTTTCCTTGTCCCTTTCCTCTCCTAATTTATTTTTAAAATAGCCTTTTACCCTCTTTATACCCAAGTGTCTCTTCTGTTTTCATTTGCCTATGCCTGCCAACTGCTTCCCTTTACTTCATCAAATGTAGGTGCCACAGTGATGCAATGAAGATTGCTGCCTCGCAGAGCCAGAGACCCGGCTTCAATCCTGATCTCAGAGTAAGCCATTCGGCCCTTCGAGCCAGCACAACAGGGAGTTTAGATGTTCTTCCTGTGACCACTTGGGTTTCCACCGGGTGCACCGGCTTCCTCCCACATCCCAAAGACGTGCGAGTTTGTAGGTTAGTTGGCTTCTGTAAATTGCCTCTAATGTGGATGAGAAGTGGGAATACATAGAACTAGTGTGAACGGGCAATCAATGGTCGGCATGGGTTCCGTGTTTCAAAGTGCCTGTTCCTATGCTGTATCACCACATGACTAAACTAAACTAAATCCTCAACATCTTTGGTCGCTCTGTGTTCCCTGACACAACCATCCTTACTTTTCTCCTCTCCAGGAAGGTTAGCTCTGAAACTGCACAAATCTCACGATTAGAAGATTCTTCACTAATAGTAACACTGCCAATTTTTGATATTAACTGCAAGCTTCATAAATTTGGTATTTCATGTTAAAATCAAAAGAATCATTTCTAAAGCTCACAGGAAGCAAGAAACTGGGGAGAACCAATCCACAGAGCCTTCCAATCAAAACATCTCTCAGCATCGCTTGTCTTTCTTTATTTTCACTTTTAATTTCAAGTTTTTGTTTACTTTGTGTGTTGTGACTGTTGGCAGACCGATTTCCTTCCGGGGATCAATAAAGTTTTATCTGTCATATTGTATCGTAAACCTGCTCAAGCAGCCAGTTCTCAACCCCTCCTACTCTTTGCTAATTTTTCCCCCTCATCATTCCTCTAATGCTTCTGCAATTATTTTTAATTTTGGTTCACTGTTTTTTGATCCCTCAACAAAGAGAAGTAGGTAATTCCTAACCAGGCCCCTCAAGCTTTCCTCACCATTCAATATGATCATGACTGATCTGTCCAGAACTCATCTAATCCTCTGTGCACAATCGCCCTCGATCCTCCCGATCCCTCAAAAGGTTATCTACCTTAAGTACTTTAAATGGTCTAGTTTCTACAACTCCCCGAGGCAGTGTTTAGTTTGGAGATACAGCACGGAAACAGGCCCTTCGCTCGCTGATTCCGCACCGACCAGCGATCCCTGCACATTAACACCATTCTAAATAAACTAGGGACAATTCACGCTTAGGCCAATTAACTACAAACCTGTACGTCTTTGGAGTGTGGGAGGAAACCGAAGATCTCTAAGAAAACCCACGCGATGACAGGGACAACGTACAATAAGAAAATAACTGCAGATGCTGGTACAAATCGAAGATATTTATTTACAAAAAGCTGGAGTAACTCAGCAGGTCAGGCAGCCTTACAGTCTTCAGTCTGAAGAAGGGTCTCGACCCGAAACGTCACCCATTCCTTCTCTCCTGAGATGCTGCCTGACCGGCTGAGTTACTCCAGCTTTTTGTGAATAAATACCATGGGGCAACGTACAAACTCTGTACAGAGAGCACCCGCAGTTGGGATGGAACCCAGGTCTCTGGCGCTGCAAGCACTGTAAGGCAGCAACTTTACCGCTGCGCCCAATTTCAGAAATTCAGAATCTCAAGTCAAGTCAAGTCAAGTCAAATTTATTTGTCACATACACATACACGATGTGCAGTGAAATGAAAGTGGCAATGCCTGCGGGTTGTGCACAAAAAAGAATTACAGTTACAGCATATAAATAAAGTTAATAAGTTACTATTAATGTCGACAAAAATTTAGTCTCTGGGGTTACAAAAGTTGACAGTCCTGATGGCCTGTGGGAAGAAGCTCCGTCTCATCCTCTCCGTTTTCGCAGCGTGACAGCGGAGGCGTTTGCCTGATCGTAGCATCTGGAACAGTCCGTTACTGGGGTGGCAGGGGTCCCTCATGATCTTGCTTGCTCTGGATCTGCACCTTCTGATGTATAGGTCCTGCAGGGGGATGAGTGTAGTTCCCATGGTGCGTTCTGCCGAACGCACTACTCTCTGCAGGGCCATCCTGTCCTGGGCAGAGCTGTTCCCAAACCAGACTGTAATGTTGCCGGACAGGATGCTCTCTACAGCCCCAGAGTAGAAGCAATGAAGGATCCTCAGAGACACTCTGAATTTCCTCAGTTGTCTAAGGTGGTAAAGGCGCTGCTTAGCCTTACCCACCAGTGCGGCAATGTGCGTTGCCCACGTCAGATCCTCTGTGATGCGGACTCCCAAGTATTTAAAACTGCTCACCCTATCCACAGTAGACCCATTTATCTCCAGTAGCGTGTACGTCCTTGGATGTTTAGCCCTTCTGAAGTCCACAATCAGCTCCTTTGTTTTAGTGACATTCAAGAGGAGGCTATTGTCCTGACACCAGAGTGCCAGATCAGCCACCTCCTCCCGGTAGGCCTTCTCATCGTTGTTGGAGATCCGGCCCACCACCACAGTGTCATCAGCAAACTTGATGATGGAGTTTGAGCTGAACCTGGCCCCACAGTCATGTGTGTACAGGGAGTACAGTAGGGGGCTAAGGACGCAGCCCTGGGGGGATCCTATGTTCAGGGTGAGGGAGCTAGATGTGTGTTCCCCCATCCTGACCACTTGGGGCCTAGCAGTGAGAAAGTCCAGGACCCAGGCACACAGAGGGGTGCTAAGCCCCAGTTCCAGCAGCTTCTCGACCAGTCTGCTGGGGACTATTGTGTTGAATGCTGAACTAAAGTCAATGAACAGCATCCTCACATAGCCCCCCTGGCTGTCCAGATGAGAGAGAGCGGTGTGCAGAACCTGGGAGACCGCATCATCCGTGGACCTGTTCGGACGGTATGCGAACTGTAGTGGGTCCATGTTGCGAGGAACGAGGGCGCAGATTGAGATCTTCAGATTGAGGAGAAGATAAATATAAGCAGGTGCCGTATTGCGCGCTAAAGAAATTGAAGGTTGACTTCGAGGTTTGCGGACGGAGTAAAACCGGTGCGCGCCAACTGTAAATAGTGTACTATAAGAAACTGTCCGCGGAAACCTAACTTTTGTTTTACTGACTTGAGAAAAGAATATGTGGCAGGCAACAGTAGTCGATCGGAGAAATGTGATCCTACTGGTAGAAAGAGGCAGAAGGAAAAGAAACAGGTGGTCCAGGAAAGGAAAGAAGCAGATAAGTGAAAAGACTGCCAAGGTAATAAAAAAGATCATAAGACAGCGGGAAAGGATATGAGCTCCCATTGTCCCACCACGATCGCCAGCTGATGTTGCAATAAAAGAGACCGAAGATGACCGATATGTGGTAACTTTTAGTAACGATCTGTATAATTGGTCAATTGGGGACTGGCCGTATGGGGGAAGTTTTAAGCTATCTCTGATAAAGAAATGGATAGAGATAGCGAAAAGACACCAATCCCCAAAGAAGGAGGAAAATAAGGGACCTATGCCGATGCACAAAAGCAGGTGGTAGTGTTTGTAGTTATCGTGATCCTGCTGTATATAACTTTAAGATTAAAGGACAAAATAACTCTAACTCCCCCTCTGGAGCAACAGCAAGGCAAAGCCCACAGGGATAGTATGGAGTCCCTGAATGATACCTTTATAATCTCTAGAATGGCCCCGCTCCCGTTACTGGGAAGACAGGCTCTCTACAAACTGGGAGCGGTCTTACACTGCACCGCAGATGGTATGTTTATCGAACTACCTCAAATTCGGACCCATCAATTGCTAAATTTAATTAATAAGGAAGAACAAGGGCAAAATGCGCCCATCCTATACTGTTGGCAATTGAGTAGCAATCCGTACAGTCAATTGGTCAGCCGACTTCATTGTGCTCTGCAAAGAGTGTAGGATTCAAAAGGCCAGTATTTAGAGTATCTTGTCGAAAACCAGCCGAGAACATAAGCGAACGCATTGCACGAGATTATTTACACGCCTCCCTAGTCCCAGGTACCAGGAATTATTTTGATGACACACCAGACATGTCTTTGCAACTTTTTCAATTATGACTGTCCTCCCCTTCCCAGTTCTCCCACTGTCTTCCTGTCTCCCACTACATCCTGTCTTTGTCCCACCCCCTCCCCTGACATCAGTCTGAAGAAGGGTCTCGACCCGAAACGTCACCCATTCCTTCTCTCCTGAGATGCTGCCTGACCCGCTGAGTTACTCCAGCATTTTATGATACCTTCGATTTGAACGAGCATCTGCAGTTATTTTCAGACATACCAGGTGCATACCATTGCTGGGACAATGCGTGTGCCCCCCCCTTCTCCATGTGGGCCATCCGGATGGATTCTGACAGTGGGGTCTTGATAACACCCTGCTTTGTGATGCTAGGCTCTGGGCATCCTGTAACTGGGGTACATCAATGCTAACCGGAAGCTTCCTTTGTGCAGCAGACTCAATTTTAGCTTGCAATTGCCGGGTTTGCCTGAGGGCAACCTGTTTGGCTACATAATCAGCTGATCTGTTTCCATTGGATACATCATCGTCCGATGATGTATAAACCTTGCATTTAATGACTGCGATCTGCTGTGGAAATTGGACAGCATCCAGTAAAATTAAGACCAGTTTATCATGCTCAGTAGTCTTTCACGTTGATGTGATGAATCCTCTATTTTCCTATAACTGCCCAAAGTCATGTACAACCCCAAACACATAGCGAGAATCGGTGTAGATATTAGCACTTTAATCTTTTGCCAATATGCAGGCATGAGTCAAGAAATACAGCTCAGCTGCCTGAGCGGACATTCCGGATGGTAAAGCATATGCCTCCAGCACCTGGTGTGGCGTGACTACCGCATATCCTGCTAATAACCTGTCATTGCTAGGTCGGTGTGAAGAGCCATCAGTAAATAGGACCAGGTCAGGATTATCAATCGGGGACGGGAGGGGGTGGGGTGGGGGGAGGGGGAGGGAGGGGGGAGGGGGAGAGGAGGGGAGGGGGTGAAGGGAGGGGGAGGAGGGAGGGGGAAGGGGGAGGGGGAAAGGGGAGGGGGAGGGGGGAAGAGGGTGCTGCACCAATGCAGGAGAGGTTTGGGCCCAATGGGTCCACTTGGTCTAGTTTACTTTATTTGTTCCTGTTACATTTGACCTCTGAAGTGCAGCATCGTACACTTGTCTAGATTAAACTCCATCTGTCATCTCCCTGCCCAAATATCCGACTGATCCAAATCCTGCAATATCCATGACATCCAGGTTCAGCTATGAGGCTATTCAACACCCTCCAAATAAGTTCTGAACTACGTAGACTTGGAGGCATTGGCATTGTTTTTCTGCACTATTATTATTGTTTATTTTATGTGCGTGTGTGTAAATATTATGTGTGTGTGCATGTATATATATATGTATGTATGTATGTAAATGTGTGTATTTCGACACAAAAAGCTTGAGTAACTCAGTGGGACAGGCAGCATCTCTGGAGAGAAGAAATGGGTGACATTTCGGGTCGAGACCCGTCTTCACATGCAACGTTTCAGGTCGAGACCCTTCTTCAGATATATATGTACGTATATATATATATATATATATACTGAACTTTTTTTCTCATTTATTATGTTGTTTACAGTGTACTATGTTTACATATTCTGTTGTGCTGCTGAAATAAAGGATTTTGTTGTTCTATCTGGAATATATGACAATGAAACTCTTGACATCTATCCTGCACTTCAATAAACAATTTGGTTGATGGGCACAATGGTTGAGATTCTGCCACTATTTCTCCTGAATTTCCCAACACTTTGAGAATGTTTAAACTTTTCCTAGCACCCAGTTACGTAAAGAAAGAGATCCGCCTTTTACAATCCATATTTTGAAACATGTTTTGAAATAACGGTGTCCCTCATTGCTTAAATACCGCTGCAATAATAGTTAGGAAAAGGAACTTGCAAGTACATTTTAAATTGAACCTACAGATATGCAGTTGAGAACATTTTGATTGGTTGCATTAGGGTTCGGCAACTCGAACACCCCGGATTGAAGAAGATAGCAAAAACCGGTGAACGCTACCCAGTCCATTATGAGTTCTGACCTCCCCGCCATCAAAGGGATTTACAGGAATCGCTGCCTCAAAAAGGCAGCCAGCATCATCAGAGACCCACACTACTCTGGCAACACACTCATTTCACTTCATCGGGAAGAAGATATAGGATCCTGAAAGCTGTAAATGTCCAGGTTCAGGAACAGCTTCTTCCCTGCAGCCATCAGACGATTAAACATTACAACCTCCAAATAAGCTTGGAACGACATAGACTTGGGGCCAATGGTTTTGTCTTTTTTGTATTATTCATTTGCAGATATTAGTTAATGAATTAGAGCAGCCCATGGGGAGCAATTGGTGTCTGTAAAAAGCTTTAGAGGCACCAAATGTGACGAAAGGGTCATAAAGACACAAGAGTGTAGGAAGGAACTGCAAATGCTGGTTTACACCGAAGATAGACACACAAAGCTGTTTGTAACTCTGCAGGTCAGGCAGCATCTGTGGAGAATTAGGTGACATTTTGGGTGAGACCCATCTTCAGACCAAAGAAGGGTCTCGATCCAAAACAACATCTATTCCTTTTCTCCAGAGATGCTGCCTGATCCACTGACTTACTCCAGATTTTTGTGTCTAATATTAAGACATAAATGCTTGGCATTGCATTAAAAAATTTGCTGGAATTGTGGAAAGCATCCTAGCAAGATGCATCACAGCTTGGTTTGGCAACGTCTACGCAGGATTGCAAGAAATTGCGGAATTGTGGATTACAGTTTATTGCAATTCAGCCACCCTCTCCCATCGACTGCAATAGACCATGCTGCCTTAGGAAGGCAGCTAACATAGTCAAGGATCTTTTTTACCCCAGATATTACCACTTCTTTTCTCTTCTCACTTCTCTCTTCGGGCAAAAGATATAAAAGCTTGAAACCACATACCGCCAGATTCAGGAACAAGCTCTTCCCCACTGTTATCAGACTGCTGAACAGCTACTGACCTTGCTATTGAGGGCGCGCAACGTAGGTTTACTAGGTTGCAGGGTGACTTGGACAGGTTGTGTGAGTGGGCGGATGCATGGCAGATGCAGTTTAATGTGGATAAGTGTGAGGTTATCCACTTTGGTGGTAAGAATAGGAAGGCAGAGTATTATCTGAATGGTGTTAAGTTAGGAACAGGGGACGTACAACGAGATCTGGGTGTCCTAGTGCATCAGTCACTGAAAGGAAGCATGCAGGTACAGCAGGCAGCGAAGAAAGCCAACGGAATGTTGGCCTTCATAACAATAGGAGTTGAGTATAGGAGCAAAGAGGTCCTTCTGCAGTTGTACAGGGCCCTAGTGAGACCGCACTTGGAGTACTGTGTGCAGTTTTGGTCTCCAAATTTGAGGGATATTCTTGCTATTGAGGGCGTGCAGCGTAGGTTTACTAGGTTAATTCCTGGAATGGCGGGACTATCATATGTTGAAAGACTGGAGCGACTAGGCTTGTATACACTGGAATTTAGAAGGATGAGAGGAGATCTTATCGAAACGTATAAGATTATTAAGGGGTTGGACACGTTAGAGGCAGGAAACATGTTCCCAATGTTGGCGGAGTCCAGAACAAGGGGCCATAGTTTAAGAATAAGGGGTAAGCCATTTAGAACGGAGATGAGGAAAAACCTTTTCAGTCAGAGAGTTGTGAATCTGTGGAATTCTCTGCCTCAGAAAGCAGTGGAGGCCAATTCTCTGAATGCATTCAAGAGAGAGCTAGATAGAGCTCTTAAGGATAGCGGAGTCAGGGGTTATGGGGAGAAGGCAGGAACGGGGTACTGATTGAGAATGATCAGCCATAATCACATTGAATGGCGGTGCTGGCTCGAAGAGCAGAATGGCCTACTCCTGCACCTATTGCCTATTGTCTCCCTGAAGCAGGGGTGTATGCCCGATCTTCCAGCTTATCTCATTGCCGATCTTAAGACTTTTTCTCTGTAACTTCAAGAACCAGAGGACATAGGTTTAAGGTGAGGTGGGAAAGATTTAACAGGAACCTGAGGGTTAATGTTTTTACACAAAGGGTGGTAGGTGTATGGAAGGAGCTGCCAGAGGAGGTAGCTGAGGCATTATCACAATGTTTAAAAAACATTCGGACAGATACATGGGCAGGATGTATAGAGGGATATGGGTCATACAGAGGCAGGTGGGACTAGTTTAGATGGAGCATGTTGGTTGGCGTGGGCAAGTTGGTCGGTATGACTTTGTAACTGTAATGCTATGCTGTAACATTATATTCTGTGCTCTGATATTTTTCTCTTTACATTACCTGTTGTACTTATGTGTGACTAGAGTGTACTCATGGAAAGTGTGATTTGTCTGGAAACAAAGCATTTCACTGTATCTCAGCACACATGACAATACTAAACTCACACCGACTTGCCTTCATCGGTCGAGGTGTTGCATATGAAAGTTGTCGAGTCATGTTGCAGCTTTATAAAACCAGTTAGGCCTCATTTAGTATTGTGCGCACTTCAGGTCGCTCCATGACAGGAAGGATGAAGAGGCTTTAGAAAAGGAGCAGAAAAGGTTCAGCAGGATCTGTCTGTGTATTAGCTATAAGGAGAGGTTGGCCATCTTATTTTCCTTTCTCTGGGCCATTGGGGGCTGAGGGGGACCTGATAGTTTATAAAAATTATGAGAGGCATAGATAGAGTAGATGAACAGTCCTTCTTCCAGAAGGAAAACATCAAATATCCGAGGAAAAAGCTTTAAGGGTGAGAGGGGGAAAGTTTAAAGGAGATTTACAAGGTAATTATTTTTACACAGAGTGGTACTGCTGAGGTTAGTGGTGAAAGTAGATATGATAGAATGTTTCAGAGGAATTCAGAAAGACATATCAACAGGCAGGGAATAGAGGGACACCTACAATGTGCAGGAATTGTGGTTAGTTTGGGATTAAGCAAATCCCTTGATGAGTTTAAGGGCTCGAGTACACAAGAGGGAAATTTAGAGTTCAAGAAGAGGACATGAGATAGCTTTGGCAGATAAGTAAAGGAGAATCCTCAGAGATTCTGTAAGTAAATGGAGAGCAAAGGAGGAAAAAGTGAGAGAATATGTCAATTTAAGGAGCAATGTAGTCATCTATGTTTGGATTCTTAAGTGGTGTGCAAGGTCCCAAATGAATATTTCTCATCGGTGCTTACTGTGAAGGAAGTCGAGGATGTCAAGGAAGCTAAGGAGTTATGGAATAAACACTGGAAGATCCAGTAAAGTAAGTCAGTTGTTTGAGGTCGGTGATGAGTAAAGGCAACAGTGGCATGATATATAGTTAGGGATACACAAATAATTAATAAGTATATACCAGCTAACAATGTCACAAAATAGCCTTTTGATAAAATGCATTGATGTTGATGGATCTAAATAATATGTCGACAGATTTTCCTCAATAAATTCCATCTTCCACTGTCTGGCCACTCAATGACTCTGTTTGTGTCTTGGTAACTTGCACCACTGCCTAACTCAGAAGTGTCTGTGAACCTGGCCGAACTTAATCGGGTCACTCTCCGATCTGTTGACTCAGTTCTTCACATTTCTGTTGCTGTCTCACCAACAAATGTTTTCAGGACATTGGGCTTTTCATTCAGATCTGCAGCAGCTGATTCTGCTTTTATATATAACTCTGAATTCCCCCATGTGGTTAAAAGTGCAGGTCCCTAAGGATTACCAAGGCTTGCCATGTGACACACTCTGCCAATTATGCAACCTCTCTCTCTCTTTGTCAAAGTCACCTCATATTTTGTGTGCTCACATATTTTGAACCTGATGAAATCCTTCCCGTAAATTAAATGGAGGCAATATCGACAAAAGTTTCATCACCATTACAGACCATGAAGGAGAAGTTGCTGTCTTCACACCATATTACCAAACTCTCTATCTCTTTCCCCTAACACAATAGACAATGGAAGATAGACAATAGGTGCAGGAGTCGGCCATTCGGCTCTTCGAGTCAGCACTGCCATTCAGTGTGATCATGGCTGATCATCCACAATCAGTACCCCGTTCTAAGCTTGTGAAAAAGACTGTGACTGCTGACAAGACTCTCAACTGTTCATGTATCGTCTCTTTTCCTCTCCATCCTCCCAGAACAAGGATAGGGTTCCTCTTGTTCTCACCTCCCATCCCTGTCAGCCCCACATTATTAATGAGCTTTCCCACTGAGCAATTATGATGAAGGACATGTGCAAGGTGTAGAATCAGTCAGGGTTGAAGCTTGGAAGCAGCAATTTCTGTAAGTACCCTCTATTTCTCCCAGTTATCCAATTGCGACGTTGTCTTAGTTTTTTCTCTCTCCATTAGTACAGCCGGCTATCAACAACCCATACAGTATATAGACAAGGAAGCACCATCTCTTTCTTACTTCTCGCATCAACCAGTTTGGTCTTACCACATCAGAGATATTCTCTTTGGCCTTTCCATCCCTCCCTCACATTCTCTACGACATAAAACAAACTTATTTTTTCTCTTAAGATAGACACAAAATGCTGGAACATCTCAGGTGTTCTTAGGTCTGAACCCTTCTCCCGACCTGAATCATCACCTTTCCATTTTTTCCCCGAGATGCTAGCTGGCCTCCTGGAGTTACTACGGCATCTTGTGTCCATCTTTGGTATAAACCAGCATCTGCGGTTCCTTATTATTATCTTTTCTTTCCCAGTTCTGACCAAGGATCCCAGTTTGAAATGTGTACTGTCTCTCTTTCCACAGATGCAGACAGACCTGCTGAGGGTTTCCAGAGTTTGGTGATTATATTTCGTGTTTCCAGAATCTGCAATTTCTTCGTTGTCATGGATTGGGACATGCTGATTAGAAAAGACCTTTGTTGCATCTAAACATCAGTTACTGAAAGCAAATATGTAACTACAGTGTGGTAACTGTATTGTGATAGGGCTTAAATACAAGTACAAGGATAACACACCATTTACACAGGGCCATTTTGATTTTCCAACCCAGGAGTATAATTACCGGATGTAGAAAAGTTTGGAGAATTATAATATGTCTGCAGCTTGCTTGCTTATTTCTTTTCATATCTTGGGCAGGAAAGGATCAAGTCTTGGGTAATTGTTTGCTACCAATGTTTCTTCTAAATTATTTATTTTGTATGACTAACGTCAAGCTGTAAAAAGTGAAGAGATTATATACAAGGAGGTCGCCAGGACTCGAGAGACTGTGTTATCAGGAGACGGCGGGTAAGCTAGGGCTTTATTCCTTATGGGGATTTCCTTATTCCTGAGGGGTGATCTTACTCAGGGGGTGATCATGATCAAAATCATGAGGGATATAGATAGGATGAAAGCATATAGTCTTTTTTTCCCAGGGGAGGGTAATCAAAAACAAGAGAGCATAGGTTTAAAGTGGGAGGGGAAAAATTTAAGAGGAACTCGAGGGGCTGTAGGTGGTGTTTTCTATATGGAACATGCTGCCAGAGGAAGTGGTTGAGTTATGTGTAATTCAACATTTATAAGGCATTTGGACAAACACATATAGGAAAGGGTATAAGAAAATAACTGCAGATGCTGGTACAAATCGATTTATTCACAAAATGCTGGAGTAACTCAGCAGGTCAGGCAGCATCTCGGGAGAGAAAGAATGGGTGACGTTTTGGGTCGAGACCCTTCTTCAGACATATAGGAAAGGGTTTCAGGGATGGGCAAATGGGACTAGCTTAGTTAGGGCATCTTGGTCAGCACAGATGGGTTGGACTGAATCTAGTCCTATATCTCTCCATATCACCATCTATATCCCTCGTTTCCCATTCCCCTCACTCTCAATCTAAAGAAGAATCTCGACCCGAAACATCACCTATTCCTTTTCTCCAGAGATGCTGCCTGACCCGTTGCATTACTTCAGCTTTTTGTGTCTATCTTCGGTTTAAACTAGCATCTGCAGTTCCTTGAAGAGAATTTTTCAGTGGCGTTAATGCGGACCGAGCGCAGGTGTTCAGCGAAGCGAAATCCACAAACACAATTGTCCCGGCAGACCCATTGTCTCTGCCTGCTCATGCCCCACCGAACTTATCTCTACCTACCTCGACTCCATCCTATCCCCCCTGGTCAAATCCCTCCCCACCTACGTCCAAGACACCTCACACGCTCTCCATCTCCTGGATAACTTCCGGTTCCCAGGCCCCCACTCCCTCATTTTCACCATGGATGTCCAGTCACTCTACACTTCCATCCCCCACAAGGATGGTCTCGAAGCCCTCCGTTTCTTCCTCGACCGTAGAACCAGCCAATCCCCATCGACCAACACTCTCCTCCGCCTAGCAGAGCTGGTTCTTACCCTCAACAACTTCTCCTTTGACTCCTCCCACTTCCTCCAAACCAGAGGCGTAGCTATGGGCACTCGCATGGGCCCTAGCTACGCCTGCCTCTTTGTCGGGTACGTCGAACAATCCCTGCTCCAGACGTACACTGGCCCCATCCCCGAACTCTACCTCCGCTACATCGACGACTGCATTGGTGCTACCTCTTGCACCCATGCAGAACTCACTGACTTTATACACTTCACCTCCAATTTCCATCCTGCCCTTAAATATACCTGGACTATCTCTGACATCTCCCTCCCGTTTCTGGACCTCACCATTTCCATCACAGGAGAAAAATTAGTGACGGACATTTATTACAAGCCCACCGACTCGCACAGCTATCTGGACTACACTTCTTCCCACCCGGTCCCCTGCAAAAAGTCTATCCCCTACTCCCAATTCCTCCGTCTACGCCGCATCTGTGCCCGGGATGAGGTGTTTCAGACTAGGGCTTCCGAGATGTCCTCGTTTTTCAGAAAACGGGGCTTCCCCTCCTCCATTATAGATGAGGCCCTCACTAGGGTCTCTTCTACATCCCGCAGCTCCGCTCTTGCTCCCCATCCCCCCACTCGCAACAAGGACAGGATCCCCCTCGTTCTCACCTTCCACCCCACCAGCCAGCGGATCCAACATATCATCCACCAACATTTCCGTCACCTACAACAGGACCCCACCACTGGCCATATCTTCCCATCCCCTCCCCTCTCTGCATTCCGCAGAGACCGTTCCCTCCGCAACTCCCTGGTCCACTCGTCCCTTCCTACCCAAACCACCCTAACCCCGGGCACTTTCCCTTGCAACCGCACGAGATGCAACACCTGTCCCTTTACCTCCCCCCTCAACTCCATCAAAGGACCCAAACATTCTTTCCAGGTGAGACAGAGGTTCACCTGCACCTCCTCCAACCTCATCTATTGCATCCGCTGCTCTAGATGTCAACTCATCTATATCGGCGAAACCAAGCGCAGGCTCGGCGATCGCTTCGCTGAACACCTGCGCTCGGTCCGCATTAACGCCACTGATCTCCCGGTGGCCCAGCACTTCAACTTCCCCTCCCATTCCCAGTCTGACCTCTCTGTCATGGGCCTCCTCCAGTGCCATAGTGAGGCCCGCCGGAAATTGGAGGAGCAGCACCTCATATTTCGCCTGGGCAGTTTGCGGCCCGGTGGTATGAACGTTGACTTCTCCAACTTCAGATAGCTCCTCTGTCCCTCCCTTCCCCTCCTCCTTCCCAGATCTCCCTCTATCTTCCTGTCTCCACCTATATCCTTCCTTTGTCCCACCCCCGACATCAGTCTGAAGAAGGGTCTCGACCCGAAACGTCACCCATTCCTTCTCTCCCGAGATGCTGCCTGACCTGCTGAGTTACTCCAGCATTTTGTGAATAAATCAATCTGCAGTTCCTTCCTACATCCGTGCTGTATGACTCTATGACTCTACTCTGTATGTTAAAATCTGTCAGTTTTTGTTGTGGAATACAGAATTACTTCTCATGACCGAAGGTATTTATTCACAAAATGCTGGAGTAACTCAGCAGGTCAGGCAGCATCTCAGGAGAGAAGGAATGGGTGACGTTTCGGGTCGAGACCCTTCTTCAGACTGAAGAAGGGTCTCGAACCGAAACGTCACCCATTCCTTCTCTCCTGAGATGCTGCCTGACCTGCTGAGTTACTCCAGCATTTTGTGAATAAATACCTTCGATTTGTACCAGCATCTGCAGTTATTTTCTTATACTTCTCATGACCAGTCATTTCCATGATCTATTTGATAATCTTGCCTTGGTTTGACCTTATTGAATCTGATGAATGTGCGCCTGCCTCAAACTGACTCGGTTTCTCTCCCCACCCGCTGCTCTGAGCTGCTGAGTGCTCCTGGCTTTTGTGTTATTTTCCTTCCTGTCTCCACAGTCTTTTGTCTGTAACTCTATTGGACCAATATTTCCCCCTGGGCAACTTTCTCTCTCCTAATAGATTTATGAAATCTTTCGGCGTTAGTTATGACTTTCTTCACACTTGCTTTTAATGGAAACATATACGTCAGGCTATTGTTCATTGACTGAGGCACAGCGTTCAACACCATCATGCTGTCCAAACTCAGGGATCTGGGTCTCTGCTCCACTCTATTCATCTGGTTGCTCGACTTCCCCATTAACGGGCCTCAGTCAGTATGTATTGGCAACAATATCTCCGCCTCCCTGACCATCAGCACAGGAGCACCTCAAGGCTGTGTGCTCAAACCAATGCTCTACCCTCTGTATACCCACGACTGTGTAGCCAGGCGCAGTTCCAAAGCCATCTTTAAATTCTCCGATTATACCACCATCATTGGATGAGTAATGGCTTTTGCTGAGTCAGGGTACTGGAGGGAGAATGATAATGTAGTTGAGTGGTGCCAGAACAATCAGCATCAGCAAGAAAAAGGAACAGCTTATTGACTTCAGGAAGGGAAAGCCGAGGGACTAGGCACCTGTCCATGTTGGTGGAATGGCAATGGAGAAAGAGTTAAAGACTTCATGTTCCTGGGCTTTCACATCTCCGATGGTCTGTCCTGGGCCCAGCACACTGGTGCAATCTCGAAGAAAGCTCATCAATGCTTCTACTACCTCAGAGGATTGAGGATATTTGGCACGTTGCCCAATACTATATCAAACCTTCGCAAGTGTACAGTGGACAGGTTACCAGCTGGTTGCATCATGGCCTTGTTCGAAAATTTGAATGCTCAGGAAATGAAGGAGGCAGCAAAAAGCAGTGGACATTGCCCAGTCCATCATCGATACTGACCTCCACCCCATTGAAGGGATCTACAGGAGGTGCTGCCTCAAGAAGGCAGCTAATATTGTCAAGACCCACACCATTCCAGCCCATGCTCTCTTCTCACTGCTATCACTGGGAAGCAGGTGCTGGAGACTGAGAACTGTTACCTCCAGGTTCAAGAACAGCTTTTTCCAATCACCCAACAGGTTTTTAAATTAATTTGTACACCCTAACCACAACTCTATCTCAGCAATGAACAGATTTTACACGACTGTGGTTACTCTACATACTTTGGTAATGCTTTATCATCGTCTAGTTTAATTGGATAACTTACGGCACTCTTGTTGTTGCTGTTGTGACGAATCTTTACTACAGAGATACAACGTGGAAACAACCCCTTTGGCCCACTGAACACGTGCCACCCAGCGATCACCCCGTACACTAGCATTATCCCACACGCTAGAGACAATTTACAATTTTACCGAATCTAATTAATGTACAAACGTGTATGGTTTTCGGAGTGTTGGAAGAAACCAAAGCACTCGGAGTAATCCCACATGGTTGCACAGAGAACATACAAACTCCATACAGGTTAATGTGCCTAAAGCTAGTAAGTAAGAATTTAATTGCTCCAGTCCATTCATGCCGCATATGAAAAATAAACTCAACGTTATTATGTCCCCTCACACATCTCATTTCTTTTCTTCCCTCCATTGCATCTGCCTGTTTAATCTCCACTCTTTCTTGCATTTGTATAAGGCATTTCTTTTAGATATGGGTTGCGAATGTACAGGTGTTTCATATCTTCTGCTATTTCAGCCAAATAATTTGCTCAGAGATGAATCAGAACAGCCTCAAATGACTTCTAAACCTTAATTAGCAAAGCAGTGAAACCAATTGGTATCTATGCTTGATCGGAACTCCAGAGCAGTACACTTCAGTGTCCTTCTCACAGTGAACCAAGAACACAAAACATTTCAATTTTAAACAGAAATACTCAACAGTAAAATCGTAGATTCGCATCACTGCCCATGATATGCAAATTGACCTTGAAAGCAGATGAAAGGTAACCCAGGCTGGGAGACCCATCCTGGGACTGTACTTACCCACTGCACAGAGGGACAGAGTCAAGGCAGAGGATATCAGCGCAAACATGTTGTTAAACCTGGTTTGCAAGGATTAGACATCTGTTCATTCAGACCCGATGTTCCTGTCGCTGTTTAGAAGTGACTCTTCAACTTCCCCACAAGATTGTTTCATCACAAATGCGTGGAGTGTAAAGAGGAAGTCATGGGGTGGGGGAGGAGAGAAAGGGCACAGGGAAGGGTTTGCCAAAGTTACCTGAAGCTAGAAATTAAAGATTTGAAAATTGAATTGAGTTGAAACTTTTGAAGAAGTAACCAAATAGGTTTTTGAGGGCAAAGCCATAATTGTTGGAGTTACTACAATACAATACAATACAATACAATACAATACAATATATCTTTATTGTCATTGTACAGGGGTACAACGAGATTGGGAATGCTCCTCCCATACGATGCAATAAATTAATTAGCTAATCAGTATTAATTTAAAAAACCCAATGAAACAAATTAGAAACAGTTTTAAAACAGAATAAGGTGCAAGTAGATCTGTGCCGGTTCACTGTGCAATGTGACCATCCGGCTCAGCAGGACCGGTTCATGGCAGCTATGGCCCTGGGGATGAAGCTGTTCCTGAGGCTGGAGGTGCGGGCGTAGAAGGCCTTGTAGCATCCGCCCGATGGTAGAAGTTCGAACAGACTGTTGCAGGGGTGTGAGGAGTCTTTGTGAATGCTGGTGGCTTTTCTGAGGCCTCGTGTGTTGTAGATGCCCTCCAAGGCTGGTAGCTGTGTTCCGATAGTCTTCTGAGCTCAATATTTTCGCGATGTTTCAGAAGACGGTGTAATCTCGACCCGACTCGGCATTGTCGTGGTCATTGTCGCCGGGTAAAAGAAAAGTTCGGCGATCTGCTACAACTTTGACAGTCGCCGGCAGTCGCCAAAAAAATCACCTAAGTGGGATAGGCCCTTAAATCGACTAGATTAAAAAATGGCTTCATGGAAGGCAGCTGGTGATGGTGATGGGTTGCTTATCGGACTGGAAGTCTCTGACTTGTGGTGAGTTCCAGGAATCAGGGCTGGCCCATTGTTGTGTGTGGTTTATATCGAAGATTCGGCTGAGAAAGTAGAAGGCATAATTCGGAGATGGCAATAAAATGGCTGATTTCATAGATAGTGAGGATAGTGAATTTGTTATAGAAAGAATATTGTTAAGCTAGAGAGTGTGCAGAGCAGATTAATAAGGGTGTTGTCACGACTTGAAGGCCCGAGCTAGAGCAAGAGCTTGGGCTGGCCAGGACTTTATTCCTTGGAGCCCAGGAGGCTGACGGATTATCTTATAGAGATTTATAGGATCCCTAGACCAAGTGGACCCTTTGGGCCCAAAACTCTCCTGCATTTGTACAGCACCCTCTCCCTCTCCCTCTCCCCCTCCCCCTCCCCCTCCCCCTTCCCCCTCCCCTCTCCCTCTCCCCTCCCCTCCCACCTTCCCTACTCCATCCCCCTCAACCCCCCTTATCCTCTCTCCTCCCCCCTCCCTCCACCCCTCTCCCTCCCTCCCCCCTCCCCCCCTAGGAGATAAATTTAAACTTTAAAATGTGAATAACTTTAAATATATAACACCGATTTCAATGAAACTTCTTCCATTAGCAGCAAAGGGATGACGGTGAGTAAGGTGGGCCTAAAATTGTCGCACTACCGTATACCGTTTTGGCTGTAGTTCAGGAACAAACAAACAAACAAACACGAGTTTTAGTCTATAGATGAGGGGAATAGATAAGGTGAATGCACAGTGTCTTTTACCCAGAGTAGGGGAATCAAGAACCTGAGGACATAGGCGAGAGAGAAAAGATTCAATAGAAAACTGAGGGGCATCGTTTGCAAACAGAGGATGGTGGATATACAGAACGATCTGACAGAAAAAAGGCAGTTAAGGCAGGTACAATAACTGCATTTAAAATATGTTTGGACAGGTATATGGATAGGAAAGTTTTAGAGAGATCTGGGGTAAGCCTGGGCAAGTGGAACTAGTGTAGATGGGACATCTTGGTCAACTTGGGAAATTTGGGCTGAAGGACTTGTTTCCGTGCTGTGTAACACTATGACTCAAGTACAAAAGTACATTAAAGGAAAGAGAGTAACTAGTGAGTGAATAGGTTTCCTCAGATATAAAGTTACTCTGCCTCAGAATTTTATAAATGTTCCATTAGATTGCCCCTCAGCCTCAGATGCTCTAGAGAAACCAGTCCACATTTATGCAACCTCACCAGATAACGACTGCCCAGGCAGAATTCTGGTAAACCTCTTCAGCAGCTTCTCCAATGTAGCCACATCCTTGTAATGTGGTGACCAGAACTGCACAAACATCTCTAAATGTTCCCCAAGTTTCACGCAGTTGCAACATGACTTGCCAGCGTTTGCACGCAATATACATTAATGAATTGATTGAAGGGATTAAAAGTAACATTAGCAAATTTGCAGATGATACAAAGCTGGGTGGTAGTGTGAACTGTGAGGAAGATGCTATGAGGTTGCAGGGTGACTTGGATAGGTTGTGTGAGTGGGCGGATGCACGGCAGATGCAGTTTAATGTGGATAAGTGTGAGGTTATCCACTTTGGTGGTAAGAATAGGAAGGCAGAGTATTATCTGAATGGTGTCAAGTTAGGAACAGGGGACGTACAACGAGATCTGGGTGTCCTAGTGCATCAGTCACTGAAAGGAAGCATGCAGGTACAGCAGGCAGTGAAGAAAGCCAATGGAATGTTGGCCTTCATAACAAGAGGAGTTGAGTATAGGAGAAAAGAGGTCCTTCTGCAGTTGTACAGGGCCCTAGTGAGACCGCACCTGGAGTATTGTGTGCAGTTTTGTCCTCCAAATTTGAGGAAGGATATTCTTGCTATTGAGGGCGTGCAACGTACGTTTACTAGGTTAATTCCTGGAATGGCGGGACTATCATATGTTGAAAGAGTGGAGCGACTAGGCTTGTATACACTGGAATTTAGAAGGATGAGAGGAGATCTTATCGAAACGTATAAGATTACTAAGGGGTTGGACACGTTAGAGGCAGGAAACATGTTCCCAATGTTGGGGGAGTCCAGAACAAGGGGCCACAGTTTAAGAATAAGGGGTAGGCCATTTAGAACTGAGATGAGGAACAACTTTTTCAGTCAGAGAGTTGTGAATCTGTGGAATTCTCTGCCTCAGAAGGCAGTGGAGGCCAATTCTCTGAATGCATTCAAGAGAGAGCTAGATAGAGCTCTTAAGGATAGCGGAGTCAGGGGGTATGGGGAGAAGGCAGGAACGGGGTACTGATTGAGAATGATCAGCCATGATCACATTGAACGGCGGTGCTGGCTCAAAGGGCCGAATGGCCTCCTCCTGCACCTATTGTCTATTGTCTATTGTCAATGACAGCAAGTATACAGTAGACCTTCTTTACCAGGAGTCAAGAAATCAGAAATGAACTGCAATGGTGAAATTCTTACTTGCTGCAGCTTCTGACACATTAGTCGCAACTACACATCAAATAAATACACTCTCAATTATGTTACCCTAAATAAATGAGGCTACGGCAGTGCAAAAACCTACCAAATTAAATGGAGCATTCATAATAGTCCGTAGTGAGGTGCTGAAGTGGGGTTGTACGGGGTGTTTCAAGAACTTGATGGTTGATGGGAAGAAACTGTTCTTCAACCTGGAGGTAACAGCCTTCTTCCTGATGGTACAGGAAGATGAGAGTATGGCTAAGGTGATGTGGGTCTGTTTATAGGTTCGTTTCTTGGCACCATTTGGTCAGTTGATCGATCTCCCCCCAATACTCTGACTCATCATCATCCGTAATTTGTTCAACTACAGTGGTGTCGTCGTCGAATTTGAAGATGTACATGTCTAATTGTTTCTTAAACATTGCTCCCAATTTACTCTTGCTAGCTGCTACCTAATAATGTTGTAATTTGCTGCACTACAATTTAATATCTAACCGCATATCCAGACCTATCTTTATTCATAACTACCTTAAAACATGAGGTTATGAATAAGACTAAGTTTGGGCCTTGGGACATATTGGCGAGGAAGGGAACTTTAGATGATGATGGAGGTCGAAAATTTGGTCCAGAAGAAAGAGGAAGCATATGTAAGAATATGATATATATTTTTTTTAATCTGGACATAAATGTAGATGGCTAGGTAAGTAAATTTGCAGACAACACCAAAATTGGTGGAGTTGTGGACAGTAAGGAAGGTTGTCAAATACATAGTGAGAGACAGAAATGGGTTGATAAATGGCAGAAGCAGTTTAATCTGAGCACGAGAACATCAGAAAAGGTCGGGAACAGAACAAGGAAGACCGTTGGCTGAGAGCAAAGTAAGTGTTAATTGCTGTGTGTAAAGGCAGTTTAAAAAGAGCGCCAAGAGTCCGTTTGTAGTCAGTCAGAAAAGTGCATAACTCCAAGTTTGTCAAGAAGGCAGTATAGAAGTGAGTACCTGGATTGGTTGATCAATTAAAGTAGAGGTTTGGTAAATTGGTCAATTAAGTAATTTAGTGACTGATATAAGCAAGACTTGCACAAGGGGTGCAGCCCTGTTGAGGGACGTGCCCTGTGAGAAAAGTGCGAGTCTTTGGCTGCGAGTCGTGAGAAAAGTGCGAGTCTTTGGCTGCGAGTCGTGAGAAAAGTGCGAGTGGTTGGCTGCGAGTCGTGAGAAAAGTGTGAGTCTTTAACTACGAGTCGTGAGAAAAGTGCGAGTCTTTGGCTGCGAGTCTTTGGCTGCGAGTCTTTGGCTGCGAGTCTTTGGCTGCGAGTCTTCGGCTGCGAGTCTTCGGCTGCGAGTCTTCGGCTGCGAGTCTTCGGCTGCGAGTCTTCGGCTGCGAGTCTTCGGCGAGGACGCTGAGGTGAGGAGGTTATGCTTGTTTTTGCGCCTGAATTGTTTTTGATTTCTCTGAAGTAATGGCGGCCAAGTTGGTGCAGTGTGTTTCCTGCAGGATGTGGGAAGGTTGGGACACCGCTGGAGCTTCTGGGAGCTGCACCTGCAAGAACTGTGTCCAGGTGCGGCTCCTGAATGGACGTGTGGCGGAGTTGGAAAGGCAGCTTGAAGACCTCAGGGCCATCCGGGAATGCGAGAGTTTCTTGGACAGTACCTACTGCGATGCTGTCACGACAAGGGTCCAGGGCGAACGAAGGTGGGAGACCGTTTCAGGGGGGAGCGAACGTGGACTACAGGAGACCCCGGTGGCTGTGCCTATTGCAAACAGGTACACCCTCTTGGGAGCTGTTGGGGCAGAAAACGCTTCCAGTCCGAGCAGCGGACAGGTCGGTGGCTCTAATCCAGGCAAGGAAACTCGACCGGGGAGACCGAAGTCTGGAAGAGCCATAGTAGTGGGTGACTCCATTGTCCGAGGTACGGACAGTAGATTCTGTGGCGACAGGCGGGACTCGAGGATGGTCTGATGCCTCCCTGGTGCCAGGGTTCAAGGCATCACGGACTGGCTTCAGGACATCCTAGCGAGGGAAGGCGATCAACCAGAAGTAGTTGTGCATGTGGGCACGAACGACGTCGGGAGGAAGAGGAAGGAGATACTGTGACGTGAGTTTAGAGAGTTAGGAAGAAGACTGAGAAGTAGGACGTTAAAGGATGTTGTCTTTGGACTGCTACCTGTACCTTGTGCTGGTGAGGGCAGGAATAGAGAGATCGGGGATATGAATGTATGGCTGAGGGGCTGGTGCAGGGAGCAGGGATTTAGATCTCTAGACAACTGGGATCTCATCTGGGGTAGGGGTGACCTGTACAAAAGGGACGGGTTACACCTTAACAGCAGGGGGACCAACATTCTGGCAGATAGGTTTGTTAGTGCTACAAGTGTGGCTTTAAACTAAGTAGTGGGGGGAGGGGTTGACAAACTGGGAATATGGAGATGGAGTTAAAGGGGAAGCAAATACAGGAGAAATTGCAGAGGTCTCCCGAATGAATGGGGAGGGAAGTTCTAGAAGGGATAAGAGAGTAAGGTCAGGGCCAATTGTGACCGGTGTGAGAGGGGAGGTGAATACGGAAATAAAAGTGTTGTATTTAAATGCGCGAAGTATAAGAAATAAAGTGGATGAGCTTGAGGCTCAGTTAGACATTGGCAAGTATGATGTTGTGGGAATCACTGAGACATGGCAACAAGAGGACCAGGGCTGGGAACTGAATATTCAGGGGTACACAACATATAGAAAAGACATCAGTCTGAAGAAGGGTCTCGACCCGAAACGTCACCCATTCCTTCTCTCCCGAGATGCTGCCTGACCTGCTGAGTTACTCCAGCATTTTGTGAATAAATCGATTTGTACCAGCATCTGCAGTTATTTTCTCATATAGAAAAGACAGACAGGTGGGCAGAGGGGGTGGGGTCGCTCTGTTGGTGAGGAATGATATTCACTCCCTTGCAAAGGGTGACATAGAATCAGGAGATGTAGAATCAGTATGGGTAGAAATGAGGAATTGTAAGGGTAAAAAGACCCTAATGGGAGTTATCTACAGGCCCCCAAACAATAGCCTCGACATAGGGTGAAAGTTGAATGAGGAGCTAAAATTGGCATGTCGCAAATGTAATGCTATGGTGGTTATGGGAGATTTCAGCATGCAGGTAGACTGGGAAAATCAGGTTGGTAATGGACCCCAGGAAAGAGAGTTTGTGGAGTGTCTCCGAGATGGATTCTTAGAACAGCTTATACTGGAGCCTACTAGGGAGAAGGCAATTGTAAATTTAGTGTTGTGCAATGCACCTGATCTGATAAGGGGACTCGAGGTAAAAGAGCCATTAGGATGCAGTGATCACAATATGATAAGTTTTACTCTACAAATTGAGAGGGAGAAGGGTAAATCGGAAGTGTCGGTATTACAGTATAGCAAAGGGATTACAGAGGCATGAGGCAGGAGCTGGCCAGAATTGACTGGAAGGAGGCCCTCGCAGGGAAGATGGTGGAACAGCAATGGCAGGTATTCCTGGGAATAATGCAGAAGTTGCAGGATCAATTTATCTCAAAGAGGAGGAAAGATTCCAAGGGGAGTAAGAGACACCCATGGCTGACAAGGGAAGTCAAGGACAGCATAAAAATAAAAGAGCAGAAGTACAACAAAGCAAAGAAGAGTGGGAGTATTGGGACTCTTTTAAAGTGTAACAGAAGATGACTAAGAAGGCAATACGGGGAGAAAAGATGAGGTGCGAGGGTAAACTAGCCAATAATATAAAGGAGGATAGTAAAAGCTTTTTTAGGTATGTAAAGAGTGAAAAAATAGTCAAGACAAATGTGGGTCCCTTGAAGACAGAAGCGGGGGAATTTATTATGGCAAACAAGGAAATGGCAGACGAGTTGAACCGGTACTTTGGATCTGTCTTCACTAAGGAAGATACAAGCAATCTCCCAGATGTTCTAGTGGGCAGAGATCCTAGGGTGACGGAGGAACTGAAGGAAATCTACATTAGGCAGGAAATGGTGTTGTGTAGACTGATGGGACTGAAGGCTGATAAATTCCCAGGGCCTGATGGTCTGCATCCCAGAGTACTTAAGGAGGTGGCGCTAGAAATTGTGGACGCATTGGTGATCATTTTCCAATGTTTTATAGATTCAGGATCAGTTCCTGTGGATTGGAGGGTAGCTAATGTTGTCCCACTTTTTAAGAAAGGAGGGAGAGAGAAAACGGGAAATTATAGACCAGTTAGTCTGACATCAGTGGTGGGGAAGATGCTGGAGTCAATTATAAAAGACGAAATTGCGGAGCAGTAACAGGATTGTTCCGAGTCAGCATGGATTTACGAAAGGGAAATCACGCTTGACTAATCTTCTGGAATTCTTTGCGGATGTAACCAGGAAAATTGACAGGGGAGAACCGGTGGATGTGGTGTACCTTGACTTTCAGAAAGCCTTTGACAAGGTTCCACATAGGAGATTAGTGGGCAAAATTAGAGCACATGGTATTGGAGGTAGGGTACTGACATGGATAAAAAATTGGTTGACAGACAGAAAGCAAAGAGTTGGGATAAATGGGTCCCTTTCAGGATGGCAGGCAGTAACTAGTGGAGTACCGCAAGGCTCGGTGCTGGGACCGCAGCTATTTACAATATACATTGATGACTTGGATGAAGGGATTAAAAGTACCATTAGCAAATTTGCAGATGATACAAAGCTGGGTGGTAGTGTGAACTGTGAGGAAGATGCTATGAGGTTGCAGGGTGACTTGGACAGGTTGTGTGAGTGGGCGGATGCATGGCAGATGCAGTTTAATGTGGATAAGTGTGAGGTTATCCACTTTGGTGGTAAGAATAGGAAGGCAGAGTATTATCTGAATGGTGTCAAGTTAGGAAAAGGGAACGTACAACGAGATCTGGGTGTCCTAGTGCATCAGTCACTTAAAGGAAGCATGCAGGTACAGCATGCAGTGAAGAAAGCCAATGGAATGTTGGCCTTCATAACAAGAGGAGTTGAGTATAGGAACAAAGATGTCCTTCTACAGTTGTACAGGGCCCTAGTGAGACTGCACCTGGAATATTGTGTGCAGTTTTGGTCTCCAAATTTGAGGAAGGATATTCTTGCTATTGAGGGCATGCAGCGTAGGTTTACTAGGTTAATTCCTGGAATGGCGGGACTTTCATATGTTGAAAGACTGGAGCGACTAGGCTTGTATACACTGGAATTTAGAAGGATGAGAGGAGATCTTATCAAAACGTATAAGATTATTAAAGGGTTGGACACGTTAGAGGCAGGAAACATGTTCCCAATGTTGGGGGAGTCCAGAACAAGGGGCCACAGTTTAAGAATAAGGGGTAGGCCATTTAGAACTGAGATGAGGAAAAACTTTTTCAGTCAGAGTTGTGAATCTGTGGAATTCTCTGCCTCAGAAGGCAGTGGAGGCCAATTCTCTGAATGCATTCAAGAGAGTGCTGGATAGAGCTCTTCAGGATAGCGGAGTCAGGGGGTATGGGTAGAAGGCAGGAACGGGGTACTGATTGAGAATGATCAGCCATGATCACATTGAATGGCGGTGCTGGCTCGATTGTCTATTGTCTATTGTCTATAGAACGGTGTTGCACTTTGGGAAGTCATATTTAAGGAGAAGGTAAGACACGTGTTGTAAGGATTGGTGTTCATAAGCTCAGATGTAGACACTGGTTTACCAAAAAGGACACAAAGTGCTGGAGTAACTCAACTGGTCGGGCAGCATTTCTGGAGAACACGGAGAGGTGACGTTTTGTGTCAAGGCACAAAGTGCTGAAAGGAATTTCCGGAGGTTGTGGATGTATCCCAGTCCATCACACGGACCAACATTGTCAGCAATGCCTCAAGAAAGCAGCCAACAAAACCAAGGACCTTTTCCACCCTTGTTATTTATTGCAGAGAATATTAAGCAGGTACGACCAGATTCAGAAACAGCTTCTGTTATCAGATTACTGAATTTTTCTCAGCTCGGCTGGGGTATAGTCCAGCTCTTTCTTTTTTTTTTTTAATGTTTAAAAAAAAAATTTTTAGGTTAATTAATTACAGTGCATATAACAACAACAGTAACCCCCAACCCTCCCCTTCCCTACATAATCATGAAAACAAACAAACAAAAACAAACAAATAAATAAATCAAAAATAAATAATAAAAAAAACATAACTACAATGTGACAAAAAAGACAAAAACACAAAAACGTGAGTCAAGGTAATTTTCACATGTCAAATATTTCAGTATTTTCACTGCTGGATTCAAAGAAGGTACAAAAGCGTGTGGCATTGAGGGGATAGTTTTACTTGTCCTTGTTTCAAGCACGCGGTGTTTCAAGCACGCGGTGGTGGTCCAGCCCCTACTGAAAAAACCTAACCTAGACCCCACCTTCCCTAGCAACTACAGACCCATTTCCAAACTGCCATTCCTGTCATAAGTCCTTGAAAAGGCAATTCTAAACCAATTAGTGCCCTACCTGCACCAAAACATCATCCTGGAAAGTTTCCAGTCAGGTTTCAGAGCCCACCACAGCACAGAGTCTGCCTTGTTGAAGGTACACAACGACCTGCTTCTCGCCATCGACACCGGCGACTGTGCAATCCTGCTCCTTCTCGACCTCAGCGCAGCGTTCGATACAGTGGACCACACCATCCTTATTGACCGTCTCCGGTACGTGGTTGGCATTGATGGCACTGCCCTGAGCTGGTTCGCTTCGTATCTCAAAGATAGGAGTTTCGCCATCAACATAGGCCTCTGCTCCAGCTAGCCTCTCCTGCGGAGTTCCACAAGGCTCCATCCTAGGCCCCATTCTCTTCTCTCTATACATGCTCCCCCTTGGCCAAATCATTCAAAGGCACGGCATTTCTTTCCACTGCTATGCCGATGACACTCAGCTTTACCTCCCCCTGAAACCCAACAACCAGTCAAATTTAAACAGCCTCTTACACTGCCTTGAGGACATAAAATGTTGGATGGCACAGAACTTCCTCCAATTGAATGAGAGCAAGTCTGAGGTCATCCTATTCGGCCCCCCCGACTCCATCAAATCGATAACAGGCAGTCTTGGAAGTCTATCCTGCCGAGTCAAACCGCATGTCAAAAACCTCGGCATGATATTTGACTCTGCATTAAAATTTGATAAGCAAGTCAACGCTGTGGTAAAAGCCAGCTTCTTCCAACTTCGAACCATAGCTAAAATCAAACCTTTCCTCCAATTCGACGACACAGAAAAAATCATTCACGCTTTCATTTCCTCCCGCCTAGACTACTGCAACTCCCTATACACTGGGATCAGCCAATCTTCCCTGTCCCGCCTGCAACTGGTCCAAAACGGCGCAGCGAGACTCCTGACGGGTACCCGTAAAAGGGACCACATCACCCCGATTCTGGCCTCTCTCCACTGGCTCCCTGTACGGTACAGAATCAACTTCAAGCTCCTCCTATTCACGTATAAAGCCCTAAATGGACATCCCCCCCCCCTACATCAAAAATCTTCTAACCCACCTCTCTAACTCCAGGTCCCTCAGGTCGGCCGACTTGGGGCTACTCACTATCCCGCGGTCTAGGCTTAAGCTCAGGGGTGACCGCGCTTTTGCGGTTGCAGCTCCTAGACTGTGGAACAGCATCCCTCTCCCCATCAGAACTGCCCCCTCCATCGACTCCTTTAAGTCCAGGCTCAAAACCTATTTCTACTCCCTAGCGTTTGAGGCTCATTGAGGAGGCGCTGTGAACTGTTTGCGTGCTACTGTATGTTTCAGGATTTTATACTTTTCAGTACTACCTTCCAGAAATCGTCATCAATTTCAATGTTAAGGTCTTCTTCCCAGGTTTGTTTTATTTTGAAGGGTGAAACTGAAACCCTGTAACCACAGTCAAACTTGTAATTGGTTTGGACAGGGGAGAGAGGAACTTTCTGGCTAAAGTGGAAAACTGACTATGCTAATTTGTAACATTACTTCCTTTTCAGTGAAATTGCGAAAGCCCTCAGGATAAAACAGAAATTCTTTCAAAGTCATTTATATTGTAATTTCCCTCTTCTGAAATATGTTACATCACAGATTGCACAATTTCTTGTTCTGAGGCACACTTAAATTTCTGCACGCTCAACGCAAATGCAGTTAGACAATAGACAATAGGTGCAGGAGTAGGCCATTCGGCCCTTCGAGCCAGCTCCGCCATTCAATGTGATCATGACTGATCATTCTCAATCAGAACCCCGTTCCTGCCTTCTCCCCATACCCCCTGACTCCGCTATCCTTAAGAGCTCTATCTAGCTCTTTCTTGAATGCATTCCGAGAATTGGCCTCCACTGCCTTCTGAGGCAGAGAGTTCCACAGATTCACAACTCTCTGACTGAAAAAGTTTTTCCTCATCTCCGTTCTAAATGGCCTACCCCTTATTCTTAAACTGTGGCCCCTGGTTCTGGACTCCCCCAACATTGGGAACATGTTTCCTGCCTCTAACGTGTCCAACCCCTTAATAATCTTATACGTTTCGATAAGATCCCCTCTCATCCTTCTAAATTCCAGTTTATACAAGCCTAGTCGCTCCAGTCTATCAACATATGACAGTCCCGCCATTCCGGGAATTAACCTAGTAAACCTACACTGCACGCCCTCAATAGCAAGAATATCCTTCCTCAAATTTGGAGACCAAAACTGCACACCGTACTCCAGGTGCAGTCTCACTAGGGCCCTGTACAACTGCAGAAGGACCTCTTTGCTCCTATACTCAACTCCTTGTTATGAAGGCCAACATTCCATTGGCTTTCTTCACTGTCTGCTGTACCTGCATGCTTCCTTTCAGTGACTGATGCACTAGGACACCAAGATCTCGTTGTACGTCCCCTTTTCCTAACTTACCTTGCCTTTCACTTGCCTTTTTGTCAATAGTACTTAACTCGTGTATCAAGAAAGCCTCAGAGTTAGTATTTAAAAATAATCCCTCCAAAATAAGCAGATGTGGTTTTCTTTAGAGTTAACTTCCTCTTCCACTGCTTCTTAAAAATACATTTACCAAAGTGAATAAATTTAGATTTCAGGATGATATTGTCTCTTGCAAAATTTGGTTACCCATCACACATCTCCTCTCTGCCCGTTATGGGAGATTTCAACATGCAGGTAGACTGGGAAAATCAGGTTGGAAATGGACCCCAGGAAAGAGAGTTTGTAGAGTGCCTTCGAGATGGATTCTTAGAACAGCTTGTACTGGAGCCTAACAGGGAGAAGGCAATTCTGGATTTAGTGTTGTGTAATGATCCTGATCTGATATGGGGACTAGAGGTAAAAGAGCCATTAGGAGGCATTGATCACAACATGATAAGTTTTACTCTGCAAATGGAAAGGCAGAAGGGAAAATTGGAAGTGTCGGTATTACAGTATAGCAAAGGGGATTACAGAGGCATGAGGCAGGAGCTGGCCAAAATTGACTGGAAGGAGGCCCTAGCAGGGAAGACGGTAGAACAGCAATGGCAGGTATTCCTGGGAATAATGCAGAGGTTGCAGGATCAATTTATCCCAAAGAGGCGGAAAGACTCTAAGGGGAGTAAGAGACACCTGTGGCTGACGAGGGAAGTCAAGGACAGCATAAAAATTAAGGAGAGGAAGTATAACATAGCAAAGAAGAGTGGGAAGACAGAGGATTGGGACTCTTTTAAAGAACAACAAAAGTTAACTAAAAAGGCAATACGGGGAGAAAAGATGAGGTACGAGGGTAAACTAGCCAATAATATAAAGGAGGATAGCAAAAGTTTTTTTATGTACGTGAAGAGGAAAAAAATAGTCAAGGCAAATGTGGGTCCCTTGAAGACAGAGGCAGGGGAATTTATTATGGGGAACAAAGAAATGGCAGACGAGTTAAACCGTTACTTTGGATCTGTGTTTACTGAGGAAGATACACACAATCTCCCAAATGTTCTAGGGGCCGGAGAACCTAGGGTGATGGAGGAACTGAAGGAAATCCACATTAGGCAGGAAATGGTTTTGGGTAGACTGATGGGACTGAAGGCTGATAAATCCCCAGGGCCTCATGGTCTGCATCCCAGGGTACTTAAGGAGGTGGCTCTAGAAATAGTGGAAGCATTGGAGATCATTTTTCAATGTTCTATAGATTCAGGATCAGTTCCTGTGGATTGGAGGATAGCAAATGTTATCCCACTTTTTAAGAAAGGAGGGAGAGAGAAAACGGGTAATTATAGACCAGTTAGTCTGACATCAGTGGTGGGGAAGATGCTGGAGTCAATTATAAAAGACGAAATTGCTGAGCATTTGGATAGCAGTAACAAGATCATTCCGAGTCAGCATGGATTTACGAAGGGGAAATCATGCTTGACAAATCTACTGGAATTTTTTGAGGATGTAACTAGGTGGATGTGGTGTACCTCGACTTTCAGAAAGCCTTCGCCAAGGTCCCACATAGGAGATTAGTGGGCAAAATTAGAGCACATGGTATTGGGGGTAGGGTACTGACATGGATAGAAAATTGGTTGACAGACAGAAAGCAAAGAGTGGGGATAAATGGGTTCCTTTCGGAATGGCAGGCAGTGACCAGTGGGGTACCGCAAGGTTCAGTGCTGGGACCCCAGCTATTTACGATATACATTAATGACTTCGATGAAGGGATTAAAAGTACCATTAGCAAATTTGCAGATGATACTAAGCTGGGGGGTAGTGTGAATTGTGAGGAAGATGCAATAAGGCTGCAGGGTGACTTGGACAGGTTGTGTGAGTGGGCGGATAACTGGCAGATGCAGTTTAATGTAGATAAGTGTGATGTTATTCACTTTGGAAGTAAAAATAGAAAGGCAGATTATTATCTGAATGGTGTCAAGTTAGGAAGAGGGGATGTTCAACGAGATCTGGGTGACCTAGTGCATCAGTCACTGAAAGGAAGCATGCAGGTGCAGCAGGCAGTGAAGAAAGCCAATGGCATGTTGGCCTTCATAACAAGAGGAGTTGAGTATAGGAGCAAAGAGGTCCTTCTACAGTTGTACAGGGCCCTGGTGAGACCGCACCTGGAGTACTGTGTGCAGTTTTGGTCTCCAAATTTGAGGAAGGATATTCTTGCTATTGAGGGCGTGCAGCGTAGGTTCACTAGGTTGATTCCCGGAATGGCGGGACTGTCGTATGTTGAAAGGCTGGAGCAATTAGGCTTGTATACACTGGAATTTAGAAGGATGAGGGGGGATCTTATTGAAACATATAAGATAATTAGGGGATTGGACACATTAGAGGCAGGAAACATGTTCCCAATGTTGGGGGAGTCCAGAACAAGGGGCCACAGTTTAAGAATAAGGGGTAGGCCATTTAGAACGGAGATGAGGAAGAACTTTTTCAGTCAGAGTGGTGAAGGTGTGGAATTCTCTGCCTCAGAAGGCAGTGGAGGCCAGTTCGTTGGATGCTTTCAAGAGAGAGCTGGATAGAGCTCTTAAGGATAGCGGAGTGAGGGGGTATGGGGAGAAGGCAGGAACGGGGTACTGATTGATAGTGATCAGCCATGATCGCATTGAATGGCGGTGCTGGCTCGAAGGGCTGAATGGCCTACTCCTGCACCTATTGTCTATTGTCTATTGCCTCTTATAAAACTTCCCATTGTTGTGACAGATTCTAATAGTGAAAGGCCTGTCGAACATGATGCCAATTTAAACTATTCCCATCTGCCTGCACATGGTCTCACCATTCTATACTTGTTAATGTGTTTGTCTAAGTGACTTTTAACTGCCACTATCAGATCTGCCTCCACCACTTCCCCTGGCAATGTGTTCCAAGCACCTAACACTCTCTGTGAAAACAAGAACTTGCCCTATATATATTCTTTAAACTTTCCTCCTCTCATCTTAAAGCCATGAAATCGAATATTTGACATTTCTAGCCTGGAAAGAAAGATTCTGACTATTCTAACCTGTCTGTGGTGCTGTAGTCAGGAGACTCTTTGCCTTGCGGTCCCGGAGCTGGATGTGTGAACATATCATATCATATCATATCATATATATACAGCCGGAAACAGGCCTTTTCGGCCCTCCAAGTCCGTGCCGCCCAGTGATCCCCGTACATTAACACTATCCTACACCCACTAGGGACAATTTTTTTTAGATGGGGAAAAACATTTTTACTCAGTTGTAAATCTGTGAAATTCTCTGCCTCAGAAGGTAGTGGAGGCCAATTCTCTGGATGCTTTCAAGAGAGAGTTAGATAGAGCTCTTAATGATAGCGGAGTCAGGGGGTATGAGGAGAGGGCAGGAATGGGTACTGATTGTGGATAATCAGCCATGATCACATTGAATGGTGGTGCTGGCTCGAAGGGCCGAGTGGCCTAATCCTGCACCTATTGTCTATTGTCTAATGCTATTGTCTATTGTCTATCCTCTTCTTAATCTCCTCTCTGAATCAGACAGATTTAGCCTAGTCATTGCAAAGGGCAAGAACAAACTATGAAATGATTGATCGAAATGGTGAAAAGCCCAGATTTACTCAATGGAGAAGAGACTTAGAAAAATTGTGGTCTGCTAAACTACCTGTTAGTCTAAGTATGAAGGTGAAGGATGTGGGAAAGGTTAGTCACTGACACATACAACACAATAAGAGGGCCTTTGGTTAACCATCATGTACCTATCCATACTAATCCTATTTTTCTCACACATTCCCATCAACTCCATAGGTAGACCAAAATGTTGGAGTAACTCAGTGGGTCAGGCAGCATCTCGGGAGAGAAAGAATTGTTGACGTTTTGGATTCAGTGAATGGCGGTGCTGGCTCAAAGGGCCGAATAGCCGCCTCCTGCACCTATTTTCTATGTTTCTATGTCTCTATGTCTCAGACTGATGTCGGGGGAGGGGGCGGGACAAAGATAGAATGTAGTCGGAGACAGGAAGACTAGTGTGAGAACTGGGAAGGGGGAGGGGATTGAGAGATAGTGGAGATAGAGGGGATATATAGATTGCTCCCCTCCCCCATTCGTAACCAGGACAGAGTCCCCCTAGTCCTCACCCCTTCCACCCCATCAGCCATCGCATACAACATATAATCCTCCAACATTTTCGCTACCACCAATGGGATCCCACTACTGGCCACATCTTCCCATCTCCACCTCTTTCTGCTTTCCGTAGAAACTGTTCCCTTCAAAACTCCCTGGTCAACTCGTCCCTTTCCACCCAAACCACCCACTCCCCAGGTACTTTCCCCTGCAACCGCATGAGATGCAACACCTGTCAATTACCTCCCCCCCCTGACTCTATCCAAGGACCCAAACAGTCTTTCCAGGTGACGCAGAGGTTCACCTGAACCTCCTCTAACCTCATCTACTGTATCCCCTGTTCCATGTGTCAACTTCCCTACATCGGCGAGACCAAGCACAGGCTCGGCGATCGTTTCACTGAACATCTCTGCTCAGTCTGTCTTAACCTCCCGGTGATGTCCCGGTGGTTCAGCACTTCAACTCCCCCTCCCATTCCCAATCTAATCTTTCTGTCCTGGGCCTCTTCCATTGTCAGAGAGTGAGGCTCAATGCAAATTGGAGGAACAGCACCTCATATTTTGCTTGGGTAGTTTACACCCCAGCGGTATGAACATTGACTTCTCTAACTTCAGGTCATCCCTGCTTTCCCTCTAGATCCCCTCCCCCTTCCCAGTTCTCCCACTAGTCTTCCTGTCTCTGACTACATTCTATCTTTGGCCTGCCCACTCCCCTGACATCAGTCTGAAGAAGGGTCTCGACCCGAAACGTCACCCATTCCTTCTCTCCTGAGATGCTGCCTGTCCCGCTGAGTTACTCCAGCATTTTGTGTCTGCCTTCGATTTAAACCAGCATCTGCAGTTTTCTTTTCCTACCCATCAACTCCATCCTCTGTTAATGATTCTCCTTCCATTGAACTACACCAGGACGACTAACAGCAGCAAAGTAACCTCTCAACACAATATCTTTGAAATGTGGAAAGAGACCAGAGCACCCGGTGAAACTGCAGATGCTAGTTTACATCAAAGACTTACACAAACTGCTGGAGTAACTCAACGGGTCAGGCAGCATCTCGAGAGAAGAGGAATAGGTGATGTTTCGGGTCGAGACCCTTCTTCAAAATGTGCTTGGTCTCACCAACGTGGTAATCGTGTTGTGGTCAAGTAGAAAGAGTGTGTACCATTGAGCAAGAAAGAGGAAGTACAGAGTAGTTTAGAAATGTTCAAAGTGAATACTTTGTCAGCCCAAATGTTAAATGCAGGAAGATAAAAATACATGAAGACCGTGTCCATAATGCTTTAATTCTCTGGCTGCAGGATTGATGCAAGCAGTGTCCTATCAGAACCCCGGGGTTCAATCCTAATCCTCATCTTGGGTTCTGTCTGTGTGGAGTTTGCACATTCTCCCAGTGACCGCAAGGGTTTCCTCCGAGTGCTCTGGTTTCTTCCTACATTCCAAAGATGGTTAATTGACCTTTGATTTAGTTTACTTTAGTTTACTTTAGTTTAGGATACAGTTTAGAGCTACACCGAGTCTGCACCGACCAACGATCCCAGCACATTAACACTATCCTACACACACTAAGGCCAATTTTATATTTATACCAAGCCAATTAACCTACAAACCTGTATGTCTTTGGAGTGTAGGAGGAAACCGAAGATCTCGGAGAAAACCCATGCAGGACACGGGGAGAACATACAGACAGCACCCATAGTCAGGATCGAACCCAGGTCTTTGGTGCTGTAAGGCAGTAACTCTACCGCTGTGCCACCGTGCCGCCCCTGTAAATTACCCCTAGTGTGTCGGGAGTGGATACACAAATGGATTAACATACAACTAGTGTGATTGGGTGATCGGTGGTCGGCATGACTCGGTGGGCCGAAAGGACTGCTTTCCATGCTGAATCTTTAAACTAAAAAAAAAGCCCAATTGTTTTAGCTTCAGTACTAAGTAAATCACAGAAGAGAGAGGATCAGTTAGAAAAGTGTGTGAAGAAAGGGGAAGGGGGGGGGGGATTGGAGTGAACAAAGGGAAAGTCCAAGATAGGGGAGAGATGAAAAGAAATCAAATGAAGAGAGAGAGAGACAAATGTCAAAGGGGGTAAAAGACACAACAGAAATTGGACATCTGAAATTCAAAAGAATACGAGATATATTCAGTAGAGCAGGTTGCATGTGTACAGAGAGAACAAAATTAATGTTACAGGTGGACACAAAGAATTAACTCAACGGGAGAACACGGATAAGTTGCATTTCGGGTCAGGGCCCTTCATCCTACTGATTGTAGGGGATTGTAGGGGATGGGGAAGAAAGCTGGAAGAAATGGATAGTGGACACAAAATGCGAGAGTAACTCAGCGGGTCAGGCAGCACCTCTGGAGAGAAGGAATGGGTGATGTTTCAGGTCGAGACCCTTGTTTAGAAAGGGATTGTTACAGGTTATAGTTATATTATAAATATTCTTGAATCAGAATCGGCAAATCCCGACACAAACTGGAAAGGCTGGTTATCTGAAATTGGTGAATTCAATACTGAGATCTGAGGGAAGAAAATGAGGTGTTGTTATATTTAGGCTTTCTCTCCCTAATTATCACCCTCCAGCCTTTGAATTCACCTTCACCCTCCCCTCTCCCACCAGAGTCCCGTTTGCCCATGACCCCTGTTTTGCTCATTCTCTTCTCTTCTAATGTGAGAGGCGGAGGACCAGCGGTAGAGTTGTTGCCTTACAGCGCCGGAGACCAGTGCTCAATCCCGACTAGGAGTGCTTGGCCGTAGGGATTTGTACGCTCTCTCCGTGACCTGCGGGTTCCCCCGGTTGTTCCGATTCCAAAGACGTACAGGATTGTAGGTTAATTGGCATCGTTGAAAATTGTTAATTGTCCCTAGTGTGTAGTCTAGGGGCGTATCTACGGAAAATAGCGCCTATGGCAAGCACTGAAATTGTGCTCCTGCCCAAACATCTGACACGGACCAGGTAGAGCCCGTCCTGTGCGTGTTTGAGGGTGTAGTTTAGAGAGATACAGCGCGGAAACAGGCCCTTTCGACCCACCGGGTCCGCGCCGACCAGCGATCCCCGTACATTAACACCATGCTACACCCACTAGGGACAATTTTTACATTTACCAAGCCAATTAACCTACATACCTGTACGTCTTTGGAGTGTGGGAGAAAACGAAAGATCTCGGAGAAAACCCTCGCGGGTCACGGGGAGAACGTACAAACTCCGTACAGACAGCGTCCGTAGTTGGGATCGAACCCGGGTCTCCGGCGCTGCATTTGCTATTAGGCAGCAACTCCACCGTTGCGCCCACAGGTCCTACAGGTGCTACTGATCCACCGCCGATTTTCCGGCAACTGGTGGTCCAGCCCCCCCCCCCCCCCCCCCCCTTTAATCCGGACAGAGAGCGCACTTGAAATCTCCCCCTGGAAGTTCTCCCCCTAGAAGTCCTCCCCCCACCCCACCCCCCGAAAATGTTGTGGCCACGCTGGAGTGAGGCGGCCGATCTCGACCTCATCGGGACTTCCGTGCCAACTGGCGGGTCGAATTTCCTCCCACACTCCAAAGGCGTACAGGTTTGTCGGTTTTTTTGAACAGGGAGATGGAATAGGGGCTTGCTCCGTCCACTCCACGCATCGACCTGGTATTGCAGTGCCTCTGGGAACGGCGCACAAGTTCAGTCTGAAGAAGGGTCTCGACCCGAAACGTCACCCATTCCTTCTCTCCTGAGATGCTGCCTGACCCGCTGAGTTACTCCAGCATTTTGTGAATAAATACCAGGTTTGTAGGTTAATCGGCTTGGTATATAATATGTAAAATTGTCCTTTGTGTGGCGTCCAGGACACGTGCCATAACTGACATACCTTAGACACGATATTGTGTGTAGGACAGTGCTAGTGGACTAGGATTGCTGGTCGGCGCGGACTCGGCGAGCTGAAGGGTTTGTTTCTGCGCTGTATCGCTGAACTAAACTAAGAAGTTGAATCCAGAGATGGATTTGAAATTAAAACAGTCACTACATTTCACTTGCCTGAGTTTTTCCCATCCCTACTGCTCTTTCCTAGCCCCCCCCCCCCCACTCCATATGTCTGAAGATGGGTCCCTACCCAAACCGTCCCTCCACAGATGCTGCCTGACCCAGTAAGTTCCTCTTGCACAAGGTCTAGATCGAGGCCATTTACTATGCCCTTTATATTTGTAAAGCCTTTCCTCCTTTGTTTATATTTCCCTTTTTTGTCACAAACCTCCACATGGAGTCACCATACTCTTATGTTTTTGCACAAGTTTCTCCATTCCTCTACCGCATTTCTTGGTTCAATGCCACATAAACGCTCTTCTACTCTCCTGATGTGTAATACCTGCACGCTTTCACCAACCACAGTCTTGCTTCCTCACACTGACATATTGCTGGCAACAGCCTGCAGTTCCTCTCAGCCCAAAGTCCATAACCTCTGTCGAGAGCGTGACGTCAAATTTCCTTTGCACAGCTCAACCATCTCCACACTTGCCACCATGGACCAAACTGTGAATATCCTGCACACTCATCCCGTTATACAAAGCATGGGACCACGAGTGACTGCAGATGGTGGAATCGTGAACAGAAAAGAAAGTGCAGGAGGAATTCATTTGGTCAGGCAGCGTCTGTGGAAGTAAATGAACAGATGACTTTTCATGTCGGTTCCCTTCTTCAGACTGATGGAGTAGGGGGATGAAAGGTGGAAAAGAGGCGTGGGGAGAGAGGGGGGGGGGGAGGGGGCAAAGCCTGGCAAGTGATGGATGGATACAGTTGAGGTGAGCTGATATGCAGATGAGTGGAGTAAATGACAAAGGCTATATGTGAAAAGGAGACAAAGGGTGTCACAAAAGGAACGAGTAGGAGTGAAATGTTAAGACAGAGGTGGGAAAAAGTGTGGCCACTGGGAATGGGGGTGGGGAGAGGAGGGTTCTTGTAATTGGCAAATTAGAGGGTTAGGTAGAAGGCTACCTACTGCAGAAAATCGGATGCTGTTTCTCAAGTTTGATTGTGGCCTCTCTCTAGCAGCAGAGGAAGCCAAAAGCAGAAAGGTCGGTATGGGATTGGGAAGGAGAGTTAAGATGATTGACGGGAAGCTCCAGCAGACTTTGGAGCGCGTGTTCAGGGAAATGGTCGCCTGGTCTATGCTCGCTCACCCCCCCCCCCCCCCCCCCCCCCCCCCCCATGCAGAAGAGGCTTCATCGGGGCTATGGCACATATTGGCATCAGGCACATACAACTCATATGGTTCATGCCGACTCGCATTTCCAGTGGGTTCCCGTCCCCCATAATTGGAGGATCTCCCTCCTGAGTAATTGTCTATTACCTCTGTCCTCATATGGTCACAATAGCTACTCACCCTCATTCTGCATCTACTTCCAGGGTGTAGTGTCATTGTGGATAGTTCAGTAGAGTGATATCCACAGAGTTGGACCATTCATCCAGAGAATGTACATTAATATCCACATGGGGATGTTAACTTGGAGTATTTAACTTTAAGGAATTACATGAATCTGAAATTTAAATGTAAAGGTTGGTATCAGTGTTCGTAATTAGGGAAATACCTGGTGGTTGCAGACACCCACCAATGTGCCCCAGGGGAGATCTGCCACCCACGCCATGCTTGGCCTCTGTATGACTCCAGTCCCAGCACCATGCTGGTTCTTCGAGAGGGGGATGAACAGTGGAACTACCTGAAGGGATAGTTATGAGGAAGATGTAGGACCCTGAAAGGCAGGCCGACGAAATGAAATTGCATTAATAACGAAGTAGAAGGAGGAGGATCGCTGTACCTATACAGCACCGTACATCTGCAGATGACAATACACTCGACTTGACCTGAGGCAGAGAACATTAACTAAGATTTACACCCAGGCAACACTTCCCTGGGAGGGGGACAGTGCAGCAAATGAGATGCTCAGCGCTAAGGATGTATGTGAATGAGAGAGGAAAGTGGTTGTGGTTGCAGATAAATCTAGACAATAGACAATAGACAATAGACAATAGGTGCAGGAGTAGGCCATTCAGCCCTTCGAGCCTGGTTAATTCCCGGAATGGCGGGACTGTCGTATGTTGAAAGGCTGGAGCAATTAGGCTTGTATACACTGGAATTTAGAAGGATGAGGGGGGATCTTATTGAAACATATAAGATAATTAGGGGATTGGACACATTAGAGGCAGGAAACATGTTCCCAATGTTGGGGGAGTCCAGAACAAGGGGCCACAGTTTAAGAATAAGGGGTAGGCCATTTAGAACGGAGATGAGGAAGAACTTTTTCAGTCAGAGAGTGGTGAAGGTGTGGAATTCTCTGCCTCAGAAGGCAGTGGAGGCCAGTTCGTTGGATGCTTTCAAGAGAGAGCTGGATAGAGCTCTTAAGGATAGAGGAGTGAGGGGGTATGGGGAGAAGGCAGGAACGGGGTACTGATTGAGAGTGATCAGCCATGATCGCATTGAATGGCAGTGCTGGCTCGAAGGGCTGAATGGCCTACTCCTGCACCTATTGTCTATTGTCTATTGAGCCAGCACCGCCATTCAATGCGATCATGGCTGATCACTCTCAATCAGTACCCCGTTCCTGCCTTCTCCCCATACCCCCTCACCCTGCAGCCTTATTGCATCTTCCTCACAATTCACACTACCCCCCAGCTTAGTATCATCTGCAAATTTGCTAATGGTACTTTTAATCCCTTCATCTAAGTCATTAATGTATATCGTAAATAGCTGGGGTCCCAGCACCGAACCTTGCGGTACCCCACTGGTCACTGCCTGCCATTCCGAAAGGGACCCATTTATCCCCACTCTTTGCTTTCTGTCTGTCAACCAATTTTCTATCCATGTCAGTACCCTACCCCCAATTTTGCCCACTAATCTCCTATGTGGGACCTTGTCGAAGGCTTTCTGAAATCTAATGAGGACTTGAGCCTTTGGCAACACTTGCTGGCAATCCTTTTTTTTTTCCACAGACCACGAAACAATTCGTGGATATGAGCACCAGCTCCGTTTTGATCACAGCCAGAAAAAAAACTGCCAAGGCGAACTATGTTGAAGGAAAGGAAGTGGCTGGCTTAGCACAAAGGGATAATTCGTCAGGAGTCTGGATAGAGTTGGAGCCAGTGCTACAGTACAGCAGTGCAATGGTCCCCAACACTCCCCATCAGACATGTAGCGGATGAGTGGGTGCAGACAGGAGGTTGACTTCGGTGGTAGCCACAGTGGCCACGCCCAGCTCGCTCCGCGTCCAGGCCACCGCCTGCCCCCACACGGGTTCCTCGGCCGCTTCCAGGCCATGCCTGCCACTGCCACCCTGACCCTTACCTGCACCCGGCCGTCCGCGGGCAGCGACCATTGACTGCGCCAGTTCTCTCCTCTCCCCCGACCTCCAGCAGGTCAAATCACATGGATTCCAGATCCATTTCCCGACTGAGTGTCTGAAGAATGGTCTCGTCTCAACCCGAAGTTTCTCCTGTCTATGTTCCGTATTGTGACTCTTGGTTCAGACGGCCCACTCAGGGGGATGTGGTGAGAGGTGAGGGCCGCAGATGTTGAGAGGGGAGGGAGCCCCATGGCGAACGAGTATATCTTGTCATTGGCAACGGCCTGAAGAAAGAGCTGACAGCCAGGGGTTACAACGTGAGCCGCAACAACAGCCACGTCAACCGGTGAAGAAAGGCTCACTGATGCAAACCAGCGGCATCAGCACCCAGTTTTAAGGTCGAACGACATAAAGTGCTGGAGTAACTCAGCAGATTGAATCAGTCTGAATAAGGGTCCTGACGTCACATGTTCTACTCAATGCTTTCCAGAGATACTGCCTGTCCTGCTGAGTTACTCGAGCACTCTGTCTCCTTTTGTGGATGAAGCATCATCTGCTGTTTTTTGTTTCCACTACACACAATGGTAGTACCTTCCTCGGTTAGAGTGGACAATTGGCAGTTATGGGCACCATTTTGCGCCCATCCACCCATAATAACAAGGATTTGCTGCATATTAAAGAAACAGTAGGATATATTTTAAGTTTTTAATGAAATCAAAGAATATTAACTAGTAAGGGGAACTGACAATGAAGTAAAAGATCAGATGTGAACAGAATAAATGGTGATGTACTGTAAGCACGGGATCAAATGGACTAATCTTACTCCTAGTGCTTATGTTTGCACTTGTTACTTTTCTTCAACGAGAAGTAAAGTAGTGTTGTATATATCAGTGTGAATGTACCTTTAAGATTATAGGTTGCAAGATTAATGACCTTTACAGTGCTCAATGTGAGGTGAGTGTTCACTTCCTACCAAAGAGGCTTATTTCACATCAGTCTGAAGAAGGGTCTCAACCTGAAACGTCACCCATTCCTTCTCTCCAGAGATGCTGCCAGTCCTGCTGAGTTACTCCAGTATTTTGTGTCTATCTCTGCTTATTTCACAGCCCTCTTCTGGGTAGAGGAAATAGGTGCAGGAGTAGGCCATTTGGCCCTTCGAGCCTGCACCGCCATTCAATATGATCATGGCTGATCATCCAGCTCAGTAACCTGTACCTGCCTTCTCTCCATACCCCCTGATCCCTTTAGCCACAAGGGCCACATCTAACTCCCTCTTAAATATAGCCAATGAACTGGCCTCAACTACCTTCTGTGGCAGAGAATTCCACAGACTCATCACTCTCTGTGTGAAGAAATGTTTTCTCATCTCGGTCCTAAAAGACTTCCCCCTTATCCTTAAGCTGTGACCCCTGGTTCTGAACTTCCCCTAAATCGGGAACAATCTTCCCGCATCTAGCCTCTCCAATCCCTTAAGAATTTTAGATGTTTCAATAAGATCCCCCCTCAGTCTTCTAAATTCCAGTGAGTATGAGCCTAGTCTATCCAGTCTTTCTTCATATGAAAGTCCTGCCATCCTAGGGATCAATCTGGTGAACCTTCTTTGTACTCCCTCTAAGGCTAGAATGTCTTTCCTCAGATTAGGAGACCAAAACTGTACACAATACTCCAGGTGCGGTCTCACCAAGGCCCTGTACAACTGCAGCAGAACCTCCCTGCTCCTATACTCAAATCCTCTTGCTATGAATGCTAACATACCATTCGCTTTCTTCACTGCCTGCTGCACCTGCACGCTTGCTTTAAGTCATAACAGTTCACTCAGTCCACAAATCTTGAGCTCCAGTTGCTTCCCACTTTAATTCTCTTTCCCATCCCAAATCAGATCTCTTTGTCTTTGCCCTTCAACATCTTTCCAATGAAATCTACCAAAACCTCAGCTTCTTCCCTCAGAACTAAGTACCGAATTCTACAATTTCAGATAAGCAGCCTTTCCTGTTTGTGTCATAATTGGCCAATTCTGCAGCAGGGATATCCATCGATAACTATCTATTTCTTCCAATTTCTTCCTCACCCCTTACAAGAGTCAAGAGTATAACAAATGAAAAGTTCAGGAATACATGCATGCACGTACATACACAAAAGAAAAACAATAATAGTGCGAGAAGACAAAGCAAATGCCCTCAAGCCTATGTAGTTCAGAGCTTATTTGGAGTTTGCAGTGTTTAACAGCCCGATGGCTGTATGGAAGAAAGTATTCCTGAACCTCGATGTTACAGTTTTCAGGCTTCTACATCGGAGAGGTGGCGGAAATTTCGGAGGACTATTTGTTGTATGCGACGGCTGATGGGGTGGAAGGTAAGGACTAGGGGGACTCTGTTGTGACTAGGGGGGAGGGGGAGCAAGGGCAGAGCTGCTGGGTATGGAGGAGGCATGAGTGAGGGCCTCATCTACGATGGGAGAGGGAAACCCCTATTCCCTAAAGAATGAGGACATCTTGGATGTCCCATTCTGGAACACCTCATCTTGGGCTCCAGATACATAATTCTCCGAAATTTCCGCCACCTCCAACGGGATCCCACCACTAGCCACATTTTCCCATCTTCACCCCTTTCCGCCTTCCGTAGAGACCGTTCTATCCGCAACTCCCTGGTTAACTCATCCCTTCCCACCCAAACCACCCCCTCCCCAGGTACCTTCCCCTGCAACAATAGAAGATGCAACACCTGTCGCTATACCTCCTCCCTTGTCCAGGAACCCTGACTGTCCTTTCAGGTTAGGCAGAGGTTCACTTGCACCTCCTATCCATTGTTCAAGATGTGGAGTCTTATACATCGGCGAGACCAAACATAGACTGGGCGATCGTTTCGCGGAAAACCTTCACTTAGCCCGCCTGAACCAACCTGATCTGGACATCTGGACAGTTTAATTCTCCTTCCCATTCCTACACAGACCTTTCTGTCCTCGGTCTCCTCCATTGTCAGAGAGAGGGCATGGAGATCAAAGGGTGAAAGATCATCGAGACCCAGCTGGAGACACTTCATCAGATCACGGCCAATGGGAATGTCATTGTCATAGATTCATAGAGTTAATCAGCACAGACACAGGCCCTTCATCCCAACTCGTCCATACCCACCAGGGTCCTTATCTGAGCAAGTCCCATTTCCCTGTATTTGGCCCATATCCTCTAAACCATTACTATCCATGGATCTGCTCAAATGACTTGAAACATTGCGATCGTACCCACCTCTACCATTTCCTTTGGCGCTATGCTCCACATACCCACTGCCCTCTGTGTGAATATCTTGCCCATCAACACCCCTTTAATTAATTTTCCCCTCTTACCTTAAAACTAGTTTTACACTTCCCGGATTTTGGGGAGTGTGAACCTTATCTATGCTCCTCCTGGTTTGATAAACCTCTGTAAGATCACATCTGCCTCCTGTGCTCTAGGAAAACAATCCCAACATATCCAACCTCTCCGTCTAACTCAAAGCTTACAATCCCATCAACCTCCTCAGTAAATCATTCCTACACCCTTTCCTGAGCTAGTGAGGCAGATCAAATATCCCTGCAGCTGCAGAATTTCTGAGTCCTACATGTCATTGAGGTGAAGACATGACACGTGTTCTTTGAGCGGAGGTTTGTGATGTTTTAAATACCATGCATAAATGTACATTCAACAGTTCAACAGATCAACAGAGCTTTATTTGTCATTCGGTACCAAGGTACCGAACGAAACTACATAGCAGTCACACACAAAAAAGAACACAAGACACATGACCCCAACACAAACGTCCATCACAGTGACTCCAAACACCCCCTCACTGTGATGGAGGCAACAAAACTTCCACTCTCTTCCCCACGCCCACGGACAGACAGCTCGTCCCCGACCGACCCGCACAGTCCCCGCAAGGGGATGGAAGTCCCCGCGGCCGAGTCGCACCGGGCGCTGAGACGTCTCGCGGCCGAACCGGGCGGTGGAAGGCCCCGCGACCATTAAAGTGATTCTGGTGTGCCTTAATATCATTACCAATAAGGAGCAATGTTTAATAGATTATCAAAGGAAAGGTGCGATGTGCCACTTAAATATTAGCATGGAGCAACGTTACGAAGGAAAGGAGAAGTAGTGCTAAGATCAGAAGTGGAAAGAGGTGGTGTTATTTTTTTTAGTTTTTGGAGGTACAGCACGGAGGAGGCCCTTCAGCCCATGCTGACCAGCGATCCCCGCGCATTAACACGACCCTGCGCACACTAGGGACAACTTTACATTTAGACTAAGACAATTACCCTACAAACCTGTACGTTTTTGGAGTGTGGGTGAAACCAAATATCTTGGAGAACACCCACGCAGGTCACGGGGAGAACGTACAAACTCCATGCAGACAAGGATCGAGCTTGGGCCTCTGGTGCTGCAAGGCAGTAGCTTTACCACCACAACACTGGGCTTTTGGGAAAAGATAACCGAGACAGAACAGTTTTCAACCCTCCAAAGATGAGACGCAATGCAAGCAAACACAAGAATGAATATTGGAGCAGCAGTAGGGCACATGGCTCCTCAATCTGCCCCACCATTCAATATAACCTGACCAAGGCACCATCTCCTCCTCTGTGCCGGTTCCCCATCGCTCTCAATCCCCCGCACATTCAAAACATCTCCTACCTCCACTTTAAATAATCTGACCTCTGCAACTCTACGGTAAAAACATTCACTGCCATGTGTGAGAAGAATGCATACTCCGTGTGGACACGATAAGCTTTAAACGATCGCTCTCTGACCTTGAAACTGTGTCCCCTTGTGTAATGGCAGTTTCTATACCTTCTCAAAGTCCATCTTCGATAGCCATTACTTCTCGGGGATGGAATGGAGGTATAACTTCCGCACACATCGCACTTTGAGATAATAAAAACGAATCTTCCAAACATTGTTTCTTGATTAATTGGTCTTTATTAAAGTATCAGAAATCAATCGAGTAATTCATAACTTTTCGTTCTTATCAACTGTTTCTTCTTCAAACAATACAGTAAAAATCGTGTAGTCGTTACCGTGTGGTTCTTGTGAGTGTAGCTGGCGTGAGTGTGGCAGTCGTGAGTGTGGCAGACGTGAGTGTGACTGGCGCGAGCGTGGCAGACGTGAGTGTGGCTGACGTGAGTGTGACTGGCATGAGCGTGGTAAAAAACTGTATTCTCTCCATCCTCCGAGACTAAACTGACCCACAATCTCTGTCACTACGCTAGCCTCCTCCCATGTAGACACTCCCCATTATGTATCAAATCACACCCACAAGCATGCAAAAAAGACAGAAACTAGAAATATTAAACATAGCCATAATACAATGACAGTAACTAAATTAAGCGTAAATGGCTCCTACACCTTGTTTGAGATTTTCCTTTTGGTTAAAACATCTCGTCTACCCTCTCTCTCCATCCCTTCCCCCTTCCCAGTTCTATGACCAGTATTACTGTCTCTGACTACATTCTATCTCTGTCCCGCCCACTCCCCCGACATCAGTCTGAAGAAGGGTCTCGACCCCGAAAGGTCACCATTCCTTCTCTCCAGAGATGCTGCCTGTCCCGCTGAGTTACTCCAGCATTTTGTGTCTGCAGGTCTTTCCTACTCATCATCTACCCTGTCATACTCACTGAGGATCATAAATATTTCACTGATATCCCCTTATTCTGATCTTCAGGGAACGCAAACCCAGTCAAGACTCTCTAGAAAAGACAATTCTCTTATTACAGTAATTAACCTGTTGAATCTATTTGAGTGCTTCCAATGCTATTGTGTCCTTTCCTAGGTAAAGCAACTAAAACTGTATTCCAGGTGAGGCCTCACCAAAGCCTGGTAAAATTATAATAAAACTGCCCTGTTTCTAAATTCTAGCCTCCACACAGTAAAAACCAACAAATAATTTGCCCTTTTGTTGGCCTGCCTCATAGATTCCTCTGTACTTTACTCAGTTGTAGTCTGTCTCCATTTATACATCTTTAGATTCCTCTTTCCAAACTTCCGACCTTACACTTCCCCACATTACCCAACATTTGCCAGGTTATTGCTCACTTATTTAATCTATTTATGTTGTAGAATCTCATTGTCCTCATCACAAGCTGCCCTACCTAATTTTCTGCCCTCAGCTCACCTGGATACCTTACACCCTTCTGTATTGAGGGCTGATGAACAATCTTTTTATTTTACTTTAGAGATACAGAACAGAAACAGGCCCTTCGGCCCACCGAGTCTGCGCCGATCAGTGATCATCCTATAAACTAACACTATCCTGTACACAAGAGACAATTTACAATTTTTACTCACCCCAATTAACCTACAAACCTCTACGTCATCGGAGTGTAAGAGGAAACCGGAGCACCTGGAGAAAACCCACGTGCTCATAGGGGGAGCATACAAACTCCGTACAGAAAGCACCTGCAGTCAGGATCAAACCCAGGTCTCCGGCACTGTAAGGAAACAACTCTACCGCTGCGCCACCGTGCTGACCTCTGAACTGCCACTCCTTGACCTAGTTCTCCAGTTCTGTTTAGTTTAGATACAGCACGGAAACAGGTCTTTCGGTCCACCGAGTCCGCACCGACTATCACCCGTTCACACTAGTTTTATGTTATCCTACTTTCGCATTCATTCTCTATACACTCAGGGCAATTTACAGAGGCCAATTAACCTGCAAGCCCGCATGTCTTTGGGATGTGGGAAGAAACTGAAACACCCGGAAGAAACCCACACAGTCGCAAGGAGAACGTGCAAACTCTACACAGACAGTACCCGAGGTCAGGATCAAATCCAGGTCTCTGGCACTGAGAGGCAGTAGCTCTACCAGCTGTGCCACTGTGCCACCCAATTACATCCACCCTGAATAAGGCCCACTTATTCAAGGTCCACATTCCAACTTCCTGTTTTCCATTTGAGGACCAGTTTTAAATCCTTCCTAACAATCACTCTGTAATACCATGAACTCTTAATGTGCACCATCCTTAGGTTCAAATGCCTTTAGAAATTTAAATACTCTCTATCTACAGGACCTCCTCCCTTCCCTCTGCTTGTTACATCCTCAGAAAACACAAAGAATACAACCGCAATTAAATCACGTTGATTTATTTTTATTTTTAATGAAAACTTCCTAAATGACTAGCTATTTCTTATTTTACTCAGTCAGGGGATGAGAGCTTTGCAGGCTGAGATAACCTTTCATTGCCCATCTCTCATAGGCCTGGAGAAGATGAGCTGAACACTATGATCCTGGAGGTCATAACGTCATAAGTGATCGCAGCAGAATTAGGCCATTTGGCCCATCAAGGCTCCTCTGCTTTCAATCATGGGTGATCTATCTCTGCCTCTCCACCCCAATTCTCCTGTCTTCTCCCATCACCTCTGACACCTGTACTATTCAATGTACACCCACAATGCTATGAGGGAGAGAGTTCCAGGTTGTTGAACCAGCAGCGGTGAAGGAAGATTGTTATGTTTCCATGTCAGGATGAGGTATGGAGTGGAAGACAACTTCTAGGAGGGTGGTGTACCCATGCTTTTGCTGCCCTTGTCCTTCCAGCTGGGAGAGATCGAGAGGTCAAGGGTTTGGCAGGTGCTGTCTAAGGAGTCTTGGCGAGTTGCTGAAGATGCTACAAGCTGCTGCTGTGTACCTGTGGTGGAGTGAGTGAGTGAATGTTGAGGATGGTTCAATGTTTTTTTATTCAATAGTTCTATATTATCACGTCTGCACTGCACAGTAAAATTTGTGCACCTGTCATCATATTTTGGTGTCATTTACAAAAATGAAAGAAAACGTCCAAAGTTTGCTGGATGTACTGGAGCGCCCCCCCTCCCCCCGCCCCACCACCCCCACCACCACCCCCCCCACCACCACCCCCCCCCCACTACCCCCACCACCCCCCCCCACCATACCCCCTCCACCATCCCCCCCCACCACCCCCATAATCCACCCACCTCACCACCCCTCCCCCCCCACCACTCACCCCCCCACCGCTCCCCCCCCACCCACTCCCCCACCGCTCCCCCCCACCACCCCTCCACCCCCACCACCACCCCCACACTGATCCAGGTAAGCCCAGGTGAGCCCCAAGCTGCTTGCAGGGCCTCCTCCATCATCCTCGACCAGCTCGGCCGGTTGACCAACGTCCTTGTCTCCTTGTCTCCTTGCCCACCTGTCTCTGTGACTCAGGGAACACTTCCTGCAGCCGACCCTGAAGGTGCTGGAGGCATACCGGTCTATTCTCACCCATAGGGTTAAAGGCAAACTGCTCTGCATTGGAAGAGATGGGGGATCTGTTGCAAGTATCCCCATTACCACCAGAGGGCACTGTCGTTCCATTATTCTGCATCAATCGCGGTTGGGGTGTGGGGGGGGGGGAGGCGGGTTGAATTGTTATTTTTCCAAAGATATATTTTATTCTGCTTATCAATTTCCAAAGTAACTTTAAGTGGCTCTCCACTTACCAATGAAATTGCAATAGAAGCATTTTGGCCCATAGTTTTTCCCGATTCAAAGCATGATCATTTAACCTTCCTAATATTGGCTGGACTGCAATAGTGTTAAGGGCTCACCTCAGATGGGATAGAATTTGTTGAGTGTGAGGGAGAGGAGAGGGCAGAGATTAACCTACTCTGGGACATAGGGCAGGGCAAGTGCCTGACGTGTCAGTGAGGGAGCACTTTGGAACAATGCCCAGAGGTCTATGAGTTTAGTTTGGTTTAGAGATACAGCGCGGAAACAGGCCCTTCGGCCCACCGAGTCCGCACATTAACACAAGCCTTCACGCAGTAGAGACAATTTACACATATACCTACAAAGCCAATTAATCTACAAACGTGTTACGTCTTTGGAGTGTGGGAGGAAACCGAAGATCTCGGAGAAAATTCATGTGGTCACGGGGAGAACGTACAAACTCCGTAGAGACAGCATCTGTGGTCGGGATTGAACCCGGGTCTCCGGCGCTGCAAACGCTGTAAGTCAGCAACTCTACAGCTGCCCCGTTTTAAAATCGTTATGGGAAATTACAGAACTGGTCCACAATTTAAGTTTTAAATTAGGGCAGGGCTAATTTTAACAGTATTGGACAAGAGCTTGCAAAGGTTCATTGGAGAAAGATGTTTGTTGACAAAGACAGCATTGATCCATTACAATTCACCCAGCACCAAACCAGATCCTTGGCAGGCACCACCTCCCTGGCCCGACACATATTTACATTGATATTACTTTATTACTAGACAAAGTGGACCCGTTGGGCCCAAACCTCTCCTGCATTGGTGCAGCACCATGTCCTCCCCCCTTCCCCTCTCCCTTCTCCCCCAGTCCCCCTTCCCCCCTCCCCCTCCCCTCCTTTTAAACTTTAAAATGTGAATAACTTGAAAAAAAAAGTGACAATGGTGAGTAAGGTGGGCCTAAAATTGTCGCACTATCGTGTACCGTTTTGGCTGAAGTTCAGTCACAAACAAGATAACAAACGATAATTTTAGTATATAGTTTAACACGTGTACCGACTTACAGTGAAAAAACTTTGTTTTGTGTGCTATCCAGGCAAATCATACCACACATAAGTACAATCAAACCAGGCACAAGTACAACAGGGAGTGCAAACATATCAAGCATACAGAATAGAGTCTTACAGCCACAGAGAAAGTCCAAATAAAAGAATACAAGGGCCGCAGTGCGGTAGGATGGGAGGTTAAGACTATAACTTTATTTTATGCTAAGGGTGTAGTCCCAACCCATCCTTGAGTCCTGGCAAAATCCTCGTAAATCTTCTCTGCACCCTTTTTCAGCTTGACATCTTTCCCATAACATGTTTCCCAAAACTGGACACAATACTCTAAATGCAGCCTCACCAACATCTTGTACGTGTACAACATGACTTCCCAACTTCTATACTCAGTGCTCTAACTGATGAAGGCCAATGTGCCAAAAGCCTTTTTGACCACCCTATGATGCCACTTTCAATTAACTATACACCTGTAGTCCTAGATCCCTCTGCTCTACCACTCACTGTGTAGGTCCTGCCCCCTGTAAGTCCTCCCAAATGCAACACCTCACACTTCTCTGTATTAAATTCTAACAACCATTCCTCAGTCCACCTGCCCAACCAACAAGATCCTGCTCCAACTTTTGATAACCATGTTCACTATCTACAATACCACCCATTTTTGTGTCAACTGCAAACTAACTAACCATGCCATGCATGTTCTCGTCCAAATCATTGATATAGATGACAAACAGCAACGGGCTCAGTATCAAACCCTGAGGCACACCACTAGACACAGGCCTCCGGTCTGGAAAACAACCTTCCACCATCACCCTCTACTTCATTCAATGAAACCAATTTTCTATCCATTCAGCTAGATCTCCATGAATCCCATAGGAACTACCTTTCCAGAGCAGCCTACCATGCAGAACCTTGTCAAATGCTTACTAAAATAGATGTTTACAATATCTCCAGCCTCAACCTTTTTAGTCACATCCTCAAAAAACTCAATCAGATTCGGGAGACACGACCTCCCACGTACAACACCATGTTGACTATCAGCCCGTGACCATCTAAGTACATATACACCGATCAACCAAAACATTATGGCCACTGACAGTTGAAGTGAGTAACATTGGTTATCTTGTTACAATGGCACCTGTCAAGGGGTGGGATATTTTAGGCAGCAAGTGAACAGTCAGTTCTTGAAGTTGATGTGTTGGATGCAGGAGAAATGGGTAGGAGTAAAGACCTGAACAACTTTGACAAGGGTCAAATTGTTATGGCCAGAAAACTGGGTCAGAGCATCTCTGAAACGGGAAAGCTTGTGGGGTGCTCCCGGTCAGCAGTGGTGAGTACCTACCGACAGTGGTCCGAGGAGGGACAGACCACAAACTGGCGACAGGGTGTTGGGCGCCCAAGGCTCATCGAAGCGCGAGGGCAACGAAGTCTATCCCGTCTGGTCTGAACTGACTGTGGGAAGACGACAAGCCGGTGGAGGGAGTGTGATGCTCTGGGCAACGTTCTGCTGGTAAACCCTGGGTCCGGCCATTCAAGTGGACGTCAATTTGACATGTGTCACCTACCTAAACATCATTGCAGACCAGGTACACCCCTTCATGGCAATGGTATTCCCTGATGGCAGTGGCCTCTTTCAGCAGGATAATGCACCCTGCCATACTGCACACATTGTTCGGGAATGGTTCGATGAACATGATGAAGTGTTCACGGTGTTGCCCTGGCTTCCAAATTCTCCAGATCTCAATCCGATTGAGCATCTGTGGGATGTGCTGGATCGACAAGTCCCATCCACGGTGGCTCCACCTCGCAACTTACAGGACTTGAAGAATCTGCTGCTAATGATTTGGTGCCAGATACCACAGGACACCTTCAGGGATCTTGTAGAGTTCATGCCTCACTGTTTTGGTAGCACACGGAGGACCAACAGCACATTAGGCAGGTGTTCATAATGTTTTAGTTGATCGGTGTACATATCCTATCCCCCAGAATACTCTCTAGTAACTTTCCAACCACAGATGTTAAGCGCATTGGCCTGTAGTTTCTACCTTTCCCCTGCAGCCCTTCATGAATTGAGGCACAACATTTGCCTCTCTCTAGTCTTCCGGCACCTCGTCTGTATTTAACAATGATTCATAAATCTCTGCAAGGGCTCCCAGTTTCCCACAGTGTCCTAGGATAAAACAGATCAGGCCCGGGAAATTTGTTTATCGTCAGACACGTCAAGTACCTTCAGCAGGGCGACAGAAGTACCTTCAGCACCTCTGCTACCATAATACTGATTGCTCTCAAGCCAATTCCAGTGACTACCGCAAGATCCCTGTCCTCCCGTCTTTCTCCACGGTAAAAACAGTGGAGAAATACTCGTTGAGGACCTTGCCCATCTCCTATGGCTCCACACAGAATTGACCACTTTGATTCCTGAGGGGTCCCACTCTTTCTCTGATTACCCTTTTCCCTTTAATATGCTTTTAACATCTCTTGGGATTTTCCTTAATGCTATCTGCCAGAGCTATCTCCTGTCCCGTTTTTGCCCTTCTGATTTCCCTTTTCAGTTTCGTTCCCAAAACTCCTCCAGGGAAACACTTGATCCCAGCTGCCTATACCTGTCCCATGCCCTCTTCTTCTAGACAATAGACAATAGACAATAGACAATAGGTGCACGAGGGACCATTACAAAAATACTCTTGACCAAATACAAAAATTGGGACATTGTGATATTTCTGTACAAGTTATTGGTGAGACCACACTTGGAGTATTGTGTGCAGTTCCAGTCGCTAGTTATTGGAAAGATGTCACTACGCTGGAGAAGGTGCAGAAGATTCAGCAGGATGTTACTGATCCTTGCGGGTCTAAGTTATAAAGAGAAGCTGGATTGGCTGTGACCTTTTTCCTTTAGAGCATAGGAAGCTGATCTTTCTGAAGTGGGAAAATGACAAGAGGCATGGATAAAGTGAAGGAAAAAAACTGCAGATGTTGGTTAAAGTCGAAGGTAGACACAAAATAACTCAGCAGGTCAGGCAGCATCTCGCGAGAGAAGGAATGGGAGACGTTTCGGGTTGGGACCCATCTTCAGGCTGAGTTACTCCAGCATTTTGTGTCTACTTATGGATAAGATGAACACTCACAGTCTGTAAAACTGGAGCACATTGACTTAAGGTTGGAGGGAGATATTTACGAGGGATCACAGCCCAACATTTTCACTCAGTCCTCTCTTATCCCAAACATAGCTTCACAGTTTAAGCTGCACATTTATTAGAAAGCTGCCACATCTATATTCAAGCAGTTGAACAATTTGAACAATCAATGCAATATTTTAAAGCAGTAAACAATAACTTGAGGAAGTTCATACAACCATAGCAAAGTCTCCATATATTTGATTATCTCTAAATTCTTATCTTACTTTGGGAAGCAACCGGCTAGCTGATACATGCCATCCAAACAACCAGCTTCAATGTTTTATCCTGTACTTTTATCAATGTGAGAATGATGTGGAGAGGGATGTTTTTTCTTGATGCACATATCCCAAATGTTCCTTCTAATAAATGTCCTTTGTGTCATATATAAAGCGATTGGAATCTCTGGGCCTTATACCTTTACATGTCTGATGTGTCTGCCTGTGCAGATATCATCCAATCTTCCCTCACCTCGACAAGGATGCAGACACAGATTCCGCTGTAGTTCAGCTGTGGGACGCTTATTTGCTGCCTGTTTAAAGAAAATTAAACAGAATCCAGTTACACAAAGCAAAATGGTGAAGAATGCATGAATCTGAAGGGTCATCCATTCATGTTCTCCAGAGATGCTGCCTGCCCCCTTGTGTTAATACAGCACTTTCTGTGCTTCCAAGCATGAGTTCAAATCAGTTCGAGACATTGCCCAAACTGTTCCATTGAGTGTCTAAACACAGGCCCAATCTATGGTATGTATCTCGGTACTTGAATAATGTTGTACCCCCATGGGATCTTAGACTCATAGTTATAGAGCATGGAAACAGGCCCTTCAGCCCACCTTGTCCATGCCAAGCAAGTTGTCATTCTGGGCTAATTTCACCTACCTGCATTTGGCCCTCTTGACCATTCCTATTCAAATATCTGTCCAAATGTTCTTTGAAAGTCGTAATTGTATCGGTTTCTATACCTTCCTCAGGCAACTCATTGGGGAAATGGACAACTGTCTGCATGAAAAAGTTACCTATAAAGTTCCCTCAAAAATTTCTTACCCCTCACCTCAAACATACACCCTTTAGTTTTATAATCCTCTACCATGGGAAATGACTGTGAGCATTCACCATGTCCATCATCATCTTGAACACCACAATTAGACCGACCACCCCACAGACTCCAAATCTAAAAGTTCCAGCCGATGCACTTCTCCTTAAAAATACCTACACTCGAGATTCCCCACTAGACCAAGTTGCTTCTCTCTGTCCAGCATAGTCAGATTAATTCCAGGGATGGCAGGACTGACATATGATGAAAGAATGGATCGACTGGGCTTATATTCACTAGAATCTAGAAGGATGAGAGGGGATCTTATCGAAACATATAAAATTCTTAAGGAATTGGACAGGCTAGATGCAAGAAAAATGTTCCTGATGTTGGGGAGTCCAGAACCAGGGGTCACAGTTTAAGAATAAGGGGTCGGCCATTTAGGCCTGAGATGAAGAAAAACCTTTTCAGCCAGAGAGCTGTGAATCTGTGGAATTCTCTGCCACTGAAGGCAATGGAAGCAAATTCACTGAATGTATTCAAGAGAGAGTTAGATACAGCTCTTAAGGCTAACGGTATCAAAGGATATGGGTAGAAAGCTGGAATGGAGTACTGATTTTGGATGATCAGCCATGATCATATTGAATGGCAGTGCTGACTCAAAGGGCTAAATGGCCTACTCCCACACCTATTTTCTACGTTTCTATGTTCTGTTTCTATAGAGAAACATAGAAACATAGACATAGAAACATAGAAAATAGGTGCAGGAGTAGGCCATTCGGCCCTTCGAGCCTGCACCACCATTCAATATGATCATGGCTGATCATCCAGCTCAGTAGCCTGTACCTGCCTTCTCTCCATACCCCCTGATCCCTTTAGCAAAAAGGGCCACATCTAACTCCCTCTTAAATATAGCCAATGAACTGGCCTCAACTACCTTCTATGGCAGAGAATTCCACAGACTCACTACTCTCTGTGTGAAGAAATGTTTTCTCATCTCGGTCCTAAAAGACTTCCCCCTTATCCTTAAGCTGTGACCCCTGGTTCTGGACTCCCCCAACATCGGGAACAATCTTCCCGCATCTAGCCTCTCCAAACCCTTAAGAATTTTATATGTTTCTATAAGATCCCCCCTCAGTCTTCTAAATTCCAGCGAGTACAACCCAGGCTATCCAGTCTTTCCTCATATGCAAGTCCCGCCATCCCAGGGATTAATCTGGTGAACCTTCTCTGTACTCCCTCTAAGGCAAGAACGTCTTTCCTCAGGTTAGGAGACCAAAACTGCACACAATACTCCAGGTGCAGTCTCACCAAGGCCCTGTACAACTGCAGCAGAACCTCCCTGCTCCTAAACTCAAATCCTCTTGCTATGAATGCCAACATACCATTCGCTTTCTTCACTGCCTGCTGCACCTGCATGCTTGCTTTCAATGACTGGTGCACCATGACACCCAGGTCACGTTGCCTCTCCCCTTCTCCCAATCGGTCACCATTCAGGTAATACTCTGCTTTCCTGTTCTTGCAGCCAAAGTGGATAACCTCACATTTATCCACATTATATTGCATCTGCCATGCATTTGCCCACTCGCCTAATCTATCCAAGTCACTCTGCAGCCTCCTAGCATCCTCCTCGCAGCTAACACTGCCACCCAGCTTCGTGTCATCCGCAAACTTAGAGATGTTGCATTCAATTCCCTCGTCCAAATCATTAATATACACTGTAAATAACTGGGGTCCCAGCACTGAGCCTTGCGGTACCCCACTAGTCACTGCCTGCCATTCCGAAAAGGACCCGTTTATTCCTACTCTTTGCTCCCTGTCCGCCAACCAATTTTCTATCCACCTCAAAACTGAACCCTCAATACCGTGTGCTTTAAGTTTGTACACCAATCTCCTATGTGGGACCTTGTCGAAGGCCTTCTGAAAGTCCAGATATAACACATCGACTGGTTCTCCCTTATCCACTCTACTAGTTACATCCTCGAAAAATTCTATAAGATTCGTCAGACATGATTTGCCTTTGGTAAATCCATGCTGACTTTGTCCGATGATTTCACCACTTTCCAAATGTGATGCTATCTCATCTTTAATAACTGACTCTAGCATTTTCCCCACTACCGATGTTAGGCTAACTGGTCTATAATTCCCCATTTTCTCTCTCCCTCCCTTTTTAAAAAGTGGGGTTACATTAGCTATCCTCCAGTCCTCAGGAACTACTCCAGAATCTAAAGAGTTTTGAAAAATTATCACTAATGCATCCACTATTTCTGAGGCTACTTCCTTAAGCACTCTGGGATGCAGCCTATCTGGCCCTGGGGATTTATCTGCCTTTAATCCATTTAATTTACCTAACACCACTTCCCGACTAACCTGGATTTCCCTCAGTTCCTCCATCTCATTAGACCACCGGTCCCCCGCTATTTCCGGCAGACGGTTTATGTCTTCCTTAGTGAAGTATTTGTTCAATTGGTCTGCCATCTCCTTGTTCCCTATGATCAATTCACCTGTTTCCGACTGCAAGGGACCTACATTTGCCTTAACTAATCTTTTTCTCTTGACATATCTATAAAAGCTTTTGCAGTCAGTTTTTATGTTCCTTGCCAGTTTTCCCTCATAATCTATTTTCCATTTCCTAATTAAGCCCTTTGTCCTCCTCTGCTGGACTCTGAATTTCTCCCAGTCCTCTGGTATGCTACTTTTTCTGGCTAATCTGTATGCTTCATCTTTTGTTTTAATACTATCCTTGATTTCCCTTGTTAGCCACGGATGCACTACCTTTCCTGGTTTGTTCATTTGCCAAACTGGGATGAACACTTGTTGTAGTTCATCCATGCGACCTTTAAATGCCTTCCATTGCATGTCCACCGTCAACCCTTTCAGCATCAATCGCCAGTCTATCTTGGACAATTCACGCCTTATACCCTCAAAGTTACCTTTCTTTAAGTTCAGAACACTTGTTTCTGAATCGACTTTGTCACTCTCCATCCTAATGAAGAACTCTACCATATTATGATCACTCTTGCCCAAGGGGCCTCGCACAACAAGACTGCTAACTAACTCTTCCTCATTACTCAATACCCAGTCTAGAATGGCCTGTTCTCACGTTGGTTCCTCGACATGTTGGTTTAGAAAACCATCTCTCAAACATTCCAAGAAATCCTCTTCCTCAGCACCCCTGCCAGTTTGGTTCACCCAATCTATATGTAGATTGAAGTCACCCATTATAACTGCTGCACCTTTAGTGCATGCATTTCTAATTTCCTGCTTGATGCCATCCCCAACCTCACTACTGCTGTTAGGTGACCTGTACACAACTATTAACATCGAAAACATTTCAGTAAGACCCCACTTTCACCACCTAAACTGAAGGAAACTTAAATCAATTTGTGACATTTGCCAAAAAAATGTAACCCTGCTTCACCCTGATGGTAATTAAGGTAAGAATGAGGTTGAGTGATCGCTTAGGGACAGATGCCCTCTCTCTGATATCATAGTGACCGATCACTGAAGGATGTGGACAGGGAATGCGAGCTCCATCTTGACCACTACCGTCCAATCCCCAACAATTCACGGAACAGCTTTTGTTGGCAATGTCGGAGACAATATCTGAAACCAAGTTGGAATAATGAATTAGAAATTGACTTGCTCTGGATCCCTTCACCTGGATTAAATACTCAGCGTTACCAGGTTTGCAAGGACATGTGTTCATAGCCAACTGATCCAACTCGGTGATGGGTGTTAATTTACTCTCTGCACCAAACTTGTTGTCAGACTGAGCTCCTGTCGGCCTATCTTCACGCCTGTCGTTCCTGTCTGAATCCTCACCATTTCTGCAGCAGTTCACAGATATCACATGGTGCAGAAGTGCCATTGTCAACATACCTTGGAGATGACCGTAGATGGACTGAGTGGGTCTTTACAAATCCTAGCAGAAAACACAGAAATGTTGGAAACAGCAGCTTAGCAACTCGTGCTCAGTGAAATGCCTCAACGTCCTAAATGTGACTTTTCTTACCATGTAGACAGCGTTTGGATCTGCCTGGTGATATCCTAAATTCTACAACAGAACACAATCGAACAGTTACTTTGGTCAAAAAGCTGGCCTCAGAATTCACAGCAGTCACCATGGCCACTCGTGTTATTAGAAACTACAAAGTCAGGTGTCACGTCTGCAGAAGAAAGTGGAGGTTTTGTCAATTTAAGCAAAAGATTGCAGTGGAGGTTTTGTCAAGTGCAAAAGGTTGCAGTCACTGCAAATAATTGACAGAGGATCAGGAAGATGAAAGGAACAGAATGCTGGGCACTTCACACAAACCCCATCGGCAGGTGTTGTCGAGCAGCCTGAGAACAGACTTTGTTTCCCAATCTCTGAAACTCACAATCAGACTGTGGTCGGGCAACTGAAGGGAGAGAGGAAATAAATCGGAGCAGAGGGTCTGAAAGATTGTAGCAGGAATCCTGGCAGTTCCATTCATTGTCCAGGAGAGCAAGTGCTGAATATTTTCCATGCGATGATGAGAGATGTTGGAACTGCACTCAAAAGAAAAATATAACATTTCCACACACTGAAACGACTGCAATTTCTAATCTGGGACACACACTCCATGGAAATGGGAACAGCAAGCACACACACACACACTCCATGTCACAGAGGAGTCAGCAGTTTCATGTGTAAAAGATGATATTCTATATCGGCATGCTGAAGAATCAACAAAGGGAAAGGTTAATTTCAACTAGTTACACACAATGAGAAAAGGTCAGTTAATAGTTTAGTTTAGAGAAACAGGCCCTTTGGCCCACCGAATCCACGCCGACCAGTGATCCCCGCACACTAGGGACAATTTACAATTTTACGGTAGTCAATTAACCTCCAAACTTTGTACGCCTTTGCAGTATATTTACAATAATTGTATATAAAGCTTTGGGAAGAGTGAGCACGTGACAGAATTTAGTTATATAAATTCAAATGATTTGCTTCAATCTGAAACTAGGGTCTTAAATTATAACAAAGGAAACTACGAATGCATGAGTTGTTGGTTAGACTGGGAAACTACATTAAAAGAATAATTGTGGCAGGTGAAGATCAATCTGTAGGCTATCACTTTATGTGAGATTAAGATTAAGGAAATATTGTGGCATTTGCCAAAGAACCGGAACGATGATCTGAACGATATTCAGATGTTCTGTGCGTTGAGAAACACCAGCCAGAAGAACCCTGAGGAGTAATTTTAATCACTATACACGTTTGATGACAGCATATTCGGTTGTTTCCTCACTGACTTCTATTGTTGGAGCTTTGGTATTCTGTCGTAGAAATTGAATATCAGCATAGAACACCTCCGATTCCGCCGATTGCAACAGAAAAACTCAGCAATTTGCTCCAGCAATTTGTATTTATGTCTGGTACTTACCATAGTGACATTGGTGGCTGGTTTTGTATTGGTCTCAGTTTCAACTGAAATAAAATAAGAATCTATTGAGTTGTCACATATGAGTGATAATCAAAATGAAATCACATTGCGGTATAAAAACATTGTCATCCCTTATCCAGTGCATTCAGATAGCTGCAACATTCTGCAGAACACATTAGTTTAGACATACAGCATGGAAACAGGCCGTTCAACCACCAAGTATAAGGTGGCCAGTGATCCATGTACACTAGCGCTATCCTACATACTAGGGACAAGCCTGTACTATTTTGAAATGTGGGAGGAAACCGGAGCAACCGGGGAAAACCTGCATGGTCACAGGGAGAACGTGCAATCTCCAAACTGACATCACCCATAGTCAGGATTGAACCCAGGTCACTGTCAGACAGCAACTCTACCACTGCGCCACCGTGCAGTGTATGAAGAGTTTCTCACTCTTGACAAGGGCATGACAAGACTCACATATGTCTTAAAGGCTGGACGTCTAGCTTACTTCGGGAGTCTGCAGGCTGTGGATCAGGCCTTTTTTAGGGAGTTAAGACAAACTGCGTAGGCCAATGCTTCAGTGCAGTATTGTAGAAGCTACCTTTTACTCGGTGGTTCTGTAAACTTCTCAATTGAATGTAAAGGATTACAATTCCATTAATTCACGGACATATGCCCTTTAATTCACTGTCATAGGTTTAAATTCAGGCATGATCAAATGGATTAAAATTCGAGGGTCTATGTTAATATTGGTCTTTCTAGAATTCTGCCATTAATTTGTCACTGACAGCAGCCATCTTTAGAGAGGCTGCAGGAATTGATATATACCCAATAATTAGTTCAAGACTGATGATGTGTCCATTTAGTGGAGGAGGGCAGAGGCAGCACTACTTGGTGGCAGGTTGCTCTCTATTTTAAGGACACAAGGGACTGCAGATGCTGGAATCTGATGAGGTAGCGTGGTGACGAAGGAAGGAGATGACTGGAGGTCTGCAGCAGCCTGGGACTTGCCTGGAACAGGCTCCACTCATAAGAACAAGAAGGTGGACTTTGAAAATAGCACCAATAGATGGCGCCTCTTGCGTGCGGGCCCAGTAGACTATTTCTGTACACTTGCTAATTAGGGATCGGGGTATGGCAACATTCTACTGGACTGTTTGTATGAAAAATAATTTCATTGTGTTTGCACTTTGCAAATGTGACAATAAAAGCACCATTGAACCATTGTTTCCGCATATCACCTTCTGATTTACCAGATTCCAACATCTGTAGGATTCCAGCATCTCTTGTTTCCACGTTAGCTTTCAGCCTCTATTCCCACCATCTGCTCCTCCACTTGGCTCATCTGCCCCTCTTTCCCATCTTCCTCTGTTTCTATCTATTACTGCTGCCCTGCCCCACTCCTCCCCTTCACCCCTTTCTGCTGGCAATCTTCTCTCTATAATCACGACCCGAAACATCAACCATCTCTTTGTTCTCTATTTTAGTTGCCTTGATGGAGACCTTGAGTGCTTGAGTATGATTGTTCAGATACAAGATCTAAAAGAGAGGAGATATTTGTTCCAATTATCCCTATGGATCTAAGATATAGAAGCAGATTTGGGCCATTTGGCCCATCGAGTCTGTTCCACCATTCAATCATGGCTGATCGATATTTCCCCCTCAACCCCATTATCCCATCCTCTCCCTGTAACCTTTGGCACCCTCACTAACCAACCTATCAATCTCCACTTTAAAAATACCCAATGACATGGCCTCCACCGCCGTCCATGGCAACGAATTCCAGATTCACTCAGATATGGTGTTTGTGTAAGATGACTAAGTTGTGAAGAATTTTCTTTGAAGAGTGCGTTGAATCTTTATACGGCTCTGTCAGAGAACTGTGAAGCCAATTTGTAGAGTTTGTTGAAAGGAATTGCAAGGCCATTGAGGTTGAATAGTTTAAGTTAAGAATGGTGCAACAATGGGCTACTTCCTTGACTGTTTCTAATGTTCTTACATTTGGAATCATTGATGAACATAGCAATAATTTATATAAATCCCCAATATGAGTACCAAAATTAACTTTTTACCTGTAACCGTCGAATGAACTGTGTTCAGGTCTTCAGTAGAGCTCCTAGGGAAATGATATAAAAGATACTGTCAGTGAATTATTTATATTTATTGAATGTCTCTGAAGGACAACAAACAAACTGCATTGGTATTGGTTTATTGTTCTTATGTGTACTGAGGTACAGTGAAAAGCTTTATTTGCATGCTATCCAGTCAAATCATACTATACACGAGAACAATCAAAGCGTATCCAAGTACAACAGCTGGTGCAAAGATAAAAATATAAGAGAAACAAATATAGCGTTATAGCATTTTAGCTTTACGACCACAGAGAAAATGCAGAGAGAAAAAAAAAGTGGCGCCACAATGGCACAGCGGCTGTTGCTGCCTTGTAGTGCTAGAGACCCAGATTAGATCCTGACCAAAGATACTAGAGGAACAAGATGGACAACTCCGTCAAAATCACGTACACTGAAGTGTAGTATGCAAAGGAGATATTTGAGTAGGCAAAACCCACCGTTCGCTATGCCTCTCGCAGTGTAATCAATGTTTTGGGGGAACAGTATATGTGATACCATTAAAATGCAGAATATATCTCATCTATCAATTCACAGATTTTTGTTATTTTTCTTTTTAAATGTTTCTGCAAGTTTCTGGCTACTAAAATGGCGTACTAGGGTTTTTAGGGTCGAGTGGTCTATCTTGTTCCTCTAGTATCTTTGATCCTGACTATGGCTGCTATCTATACAGAGTTTGTACATTCTCCCCGTGACCTGTGTGAGTTTTCTCCGGGTGCTCCAATTTCCTCCCACACTCCAAAGATGTACAGGTTTGCAGATTAATTGGCTTTGGTAAAAATTGTAAACTGGCCCCAGTGAATAGGATAGTGTTAGTGTACGGGGTGAACACTGGGCTCAGTGGGCTGAAGGGCCCATTTCCACACTATATCTCCTAAGTCTAAAGCAAGGTCTGCAACGAGGTGGGCTGTTCAATAATCTGATAAAATAGTCTTATTTTCTAAATGGGGAGAGAATTCAGAAATCGGAGTTGCAAAGGGACTTGGGAGTGTTGGTGCAGGATTCCCAAAACGTTAATATGCAAGTTGAATCGGTTGTAAGGAAGGTGAATGCAAAGCTAGCATTTATTTTGAGGGCTACAATACAAAATAGGTTGAAATGCTGAGGCTTTATAAGGCACTGCTCAGACCGTGTTTGGAGTATAATGAGCAGTTTTGGGTCCTACATCCGAGGAAGGATGAGCTGGCAGTGAGGCCCTGCCTCTCCAGTCCCTCCACATAACTGAACTTTTAGTTTAGTTTAGTTTAGTTTAAGATGCAGTGTGGAAACGGGCCCTTTGGCCCACCGAGTCTACGCCGACCAGCGATTCCCGCACAATAACACCATCCTACGCACTAGGACAATTTACCATTTTACCTACAATTAGTCTACAAACCTGTACGTCTTTGGAATGTACGAGGAAACGAGCACCCGGAGCAAACCCGTGCAGGTCACGGGGAGAATGGACAAATTCTGAACAGACAGCCCCCTTAGTCAGAATCGAACCCGGGTCTCAGGCGCTGTAAGGCAGCACCTCCACCTTTGCACCACCGTGCCTGAACTGTTCCAACCCACAAAACTTCCATGTTCTACGACTCTTTCCCCCAGTCTTTGCTGGATTCAACGCCTGTGCCCACTACTCTTAATTCAATATCATATCAAAGAAAGATGTGAAAATAAATTTGACTTACCCTTCTGGTTTAAATATGTATTGAAAGCACACCCATTTTTTCACATAGCACACTGCTATTGCCAAGATGCTGAATAAGAGGATGAATACCAGGACACCGGCTACAATACTGCCCAAGATTTTCAAAGACAACTTTTCATATGGTTCTGGAAAATATCAAAGGTTTATATAGAGTTCAAAGTTTACTTTAGGAATTGTCCCTTAGAATGCCAGATTTAACAATGGAGGCTGACAACTCTCTCTCTTGACTTCCCACTAACACCAGTCAGTGAGGGAGCAGAGAGCCATGTTGAAGGATTTACAACCAATGCTACTCTTAAAGGAAAGAACCACTGAAGGTCAGTTTGGATCTAAAATTAATAACGCTATTTGCTTAGTTTCTATCATGGCTTCCAGATGCAACCTGTGTTTATTTCTCTCATTTGAAGCAAACGCACAGGCTCTGAATCCGCATGGGCAGCAGCGGTGAAGATGCCACATAATAGCACTCTCCAAAGCATTCCAGAGAGGGATGAAAAACAGAAAATGGTGAAAACACTCAGCAGATCAGGCTGCATCTGTGGGGAGAGAAGCAATCTACGCTGCAGGTTGAAAATCCTTCATCAGAACTGAGCAAGCGAGTTGGTCTGAGAGACCGAGTTGGTCCAAGTAGCCGGGAACCTGGGGGAGATCAGTGGGTGGAACAAAATGAATGTCTGTAATAGAACATAGAACAGTATAGCAGTGTAGTACAGGAACAGGCTGCATTTAACATGATGACAAGTTAAACTAATCTCCTCTGCCTGCAAAAAAATGGACACAATGTTCTGGAGTAACTCAGCGGATCAGGCAGCATCCCAGGAGAATATATGGACCAAGCGCAGACGCCACTTTGGGTCGGGATTGAAAGCTAGAAGAGAGCAAGGGCAGTACAAAGCGTGGCAGGTAATAGGTAACACAGGTGTGGCGGGGGGGGGGGGGGGGGGGGGTTGACAGGCAGATGGTTGGACAAAGGACAGAGATGAAAAAAACAGATCATTGTCATAGAGTCATAGAGTGATACAATGTGGAAACAGGCCCTTCGGCCCAACTTGCCCACACCGGCCAATGATGTCCCACCTACACTGGTCCCACTTGCCTGCGCTTGGTCCACATCCCTCCAAACCTGTCCTATCCATGTACCTGTCTAATTGGTTCTTAAATGATGGGATAGTCCCAGCCTCAACTACCTTCTCCGGCAGCTTGTTCCATATACCCACCACCATTTGTATGAAAAGGTTATCCCTCGGATTCCGAATAAATCTTTTCCCTTTGCCTTGAACCTATGTCCTCTGTTCCTCGATTCCTCTACTCGGGGCAAATGGCTGTGCATCTACCCGATCTATTCCTCCAATGATTTTGTATACCTTTATAAGATCTCCCCTCATCCTCCTGCCCTCCATGGAATAGAGACTCCGCCTACTCAACCTCTCCCTATAGCTCACACACTCTAGTCCTGGCAATATCCTTGTAAATCTTTTCTGAACCCTTTCAAGCTTGACAATATCTTTCCAATAACATAGTTCCCAGAGCTGAACATAATATTCTAAATGTGGTCTCACCAACATCTTAACATGACCTCACAACTTCTATCCTCAATACTTTGACTGATGAAGGCCAAAGTGCCAAAAGCCTTTTTGAGCACCTTGTCTACCTGCGACTCGACTTTCAAGGAACCATGTACATGCACTCCTAGATCCCTCTACTCTACAACACTACCCAGAGTCCTACCATTTACTGTGTAGATCCTGCCCTTGTTTGACGTCCCAAAATGCAACACCTCGCATTTTTCTGTATTAAATTCCATCAACCATTCCTCCGCCCACTAATCGATCCAGGTCCTGCTGCAATCGTTCACAACCATCTTCACTATCTGCAAAACCACTAACTTTTGTATCATCAGCAAACTTGCTAATCTTGCCCTGTATGTTCTCATCCGAATCATTAATGTAGATGACAAACAGTAACGGGTGCAGCACCGAACCCTGAGGCACATCACTAGTCACAGGCCTCAAGTCTGAGAAGCAACCTTCCTCCATCACTCTCTTCTTCCTTCCATGGAGCCAATTTGCTATCCATTCAGCTATCTCTCCTTGGATCCCATGCAATCTAACCTTCCAAAGCAGCCTACCATTGTCGAACGCCTTACTGAAGTTCATGAACACAACATCTATAGCTCTGCCCTCATCAACCTACTTGGTCACGTCTTAAAAAAAATCAGTCAGATTTGTGAGACACGACCTCTCACATACAAAACCATGCTGACTATCCCTAATCAGCCCTTGCCCATCCAAATGCCTGTATGACCTATCCCTCAGAATACTCTCCAGTAACTTACCAACTACAGATGTTAAGTTCACCGGCCTTTAGTTCCCAACATTTCCCTGCAGCCCTTCTTGAAAAGAGGCACAACATTTGCCACCCTCCAGTCTTCTGGCACCTGTCCTGTACTCGTAAATTTCAACCAGGACTCCCGCAATTTCCTCTCTAGTTTCCCGCAATGTCCTCGGGTATATCTGATCAGGCCCTGGAGATTTGTCTACTTTCAAACATCACAGTTCCTTCAGTATTTCTTTGACGGTAACTGACTGCTCACAAGACACTTCCAGTGACTGCTCCAATTTCCTCTGTTCTCCTTTCTTTCTCCTCAGTAAATACACAGGAGAAATACTCATTTAAAACATTGCCCATCTCCTGTGCCTCCACAGAGGTGACCGATTTGATTCCTCAGGGGTTCCCACTCTCTCTCTAGTTACCCGTTTCCCTCTTATGTATTTATAAAATCTTTTGGGATTGTCCTTAATGGTACCTGCCAGAGCTATCCCTTGGCCCCTTTTTGCCCTTCTGAATTCCTTTTTTAGTTAACTCCTTAGTTCCTGAAACTCCTCCAGGGATGCACAATTCCAGCTGCCTATATCTCTCCCATGCATCCTTCTTTGTTTTTGACTAACGTCTCAATTTCCGTCGTCAGCCAAGCTTCCTTATGTTTGCCTGCTTTGCCGTTCACTCTAACGGGGACATACACATCTTGAGCTTTCTTCAGTACACTTTTAAAAACATCCCACTTGGCCGATGTTCCTTTCCCCTCAAATAACCTGCTCCAGCCAACTTGAGAGAGACCTTCTCTCATACCCTCAAAGTTGGCCTTACCTCAGTTGAGCATTTTAACATGTGGACCATCTCCGTCCCTATCCTTAACTATCTCAAACCTAATCGAACTGTGGTCACTGGTCCCAAAAGGCTCCTCCACACACACTTCATTAACTTGCCCTTACCATTTTCCAGCGTTGCCCACTCACAAGTGGGGGCCTCCACATACTGCTTAAGAAAACTGTTGAACACTTTTGATGAATTGCACCCCATCTAAACCCTTCACGTTATGATTTTCCCAGTCTATATTGGGAAAGTTAAAATCCCTAACTACAACAACTTATTTGACCTGCAGCTGTCTGCAATCTCCCGACACATTTGTTCTTCTAATTCCCATTGACTATTCGGGGGTCTGTATTACACCCCCAACAAGGTGATTATCCCTTTCTTGTTTCTCAGCTCCACCCATATAGCCTCACTAGACGAACCGTCCATAATGTCACCTCTGAACACAACCGTGACATCCTCCTTCACCAACAATGCAACCCACCTCCTCTTTTTCCCTCAGCCCTGAAGCTCCTAAACTCCAGAACATTGAGCTGCCAGTCCCGCCCATCCCTTAACCAGGTTTCAGTCATGGCTACAACGTCCCAGTCGCTCATACCTATCCATGCCCATTTGAGACAAAATGACTGAAGTTATGAAGCCAGAGGAAGGAATGTAGGTGGAGGGGAGAGTAGAAATAGGTGCAAGTCCAGGTGGGGCACAGAGGAGGGGGGACGGGAGGGGAGAAGGAAGAAAGGGGGGTGTGAGGGAGAAAGGGAGGAGAAAGAGCTTGGCTGGATCATAAAACAGTATAGTCAGGATGTATAGGAACCGGCCCTTTGCAAAATTAAACAAACCTTCTCTACCGACATGTGAAACATATCCCTCAATATATTGCATTTTCTATGCCATTCATAAATTTATAAACTTCTAGCATGTCTCCCTTCAGCCTCTGGTGTTCCAGAAAAAACAATTCAGATATGCACTAAATTGTCTAACTAATACCCTCTAATCCGGGCAGTATTCTGGTAAACCTCTTCTGCACCCTCTCCAAAGCCTCCACATCCTACCCACAACGGAACTCACACAGAACTCCAAATGCAGCCAAACCAACATTTTATAAAGATGCAGCATGACATCCTGGCTTTGAGACTCAATGCCGCTACCAATGAAGGAATGTTGACAGTTACTAGGCGGTGTAGTGGTGTAACAGAAAAGAGGGTGGGGGAGGAGCGACTCCAATAGGAAATAGTTTAATTAATTGTAGTCCCTGGAAGGTTATAACGTGCTGGGTTGAAAGATAGGGCCCTGGTCCGTGAGCACAAGATGGTGGGGTCAGATTCAGGCTAACACAATAAGGTGAAGTGTGGCTGTAAGCTTGGAGTTAGGGACCGGGGCAGAAAAGCAACGTTTCACAAATAGCCATCAGATGTGCATTTGTCTGTCCAATTCATTAGGAAGCATAAATACGTAGGTGAAAATGAATCGGGGAATGGGCAAGTTGGGCCAAAGGGCCTGTATTCACGCTGTATGACTCTGTGAAAACTAAAAGATTCAATACTTCTAATGTTTTTAATATTGTAAATATTGTAAACTGAAATGAAAATGAACACGCAAAATCGCCATCCCACCCCTGGCATGCTCTATATCTACACTAACGGAGATAGTTTAGTATTGTGTAAACTGAACTTACTAATGACAATGATTTTGGTCCCGTTCCCTTTGATATCTCCCCACACTGTGCAGTAATAGACGGCAGAGTCGTTGAGCATCACGTTTGTGACCGTCAGGGTGAAGCTGCTGTTGGAGGGGTATCTGAACGGCTGGAACCGCTCAGTGAGGCCTGGTCTCCTTCGTACGCTGCCCCCTGCCTCATGTGTTAAAACCCACTCCATGTCCCGCCCGGGTAGTTCTCGGTACCAGTGGACGTCAGTTTTTCCCACTTCAGCGTTCTCCATGGAGCACCGTAACTGTGCCGTGTCATCCTCAGTGACACGCTCCAGCCTCGGGAATTGGATCAGGATCGGAGGATTTGCATCTTTAATGGGAAAATATATATATTTTTAAAAACACTCAGCGCAACCATGCTTAAAGAGTGCACAGAATCTAACACTAAATTTGTAGAATTATTTTAGTCATTCATGCAACATGGAATCCATTTGTTTAGGGCCAAAGATCTGTACAGCACAGTAATGGGCCCTTGTGAAGTTTTAAATTAGAACAATGTTACTGAGTTCAGTGATCCTACAATATTATATCATCTGTGCATGGGGCCAAACAAACTTCGGAATGGGTTTTGTGGAGAGGTTTGCTTGTGCCTCTCAAGAGAGTTTAAACTAGTGAGAAATGGGGCTGGGACCCAGAATGACAGCGGACGCATATGTAGAAAATAGAACAGGAAAGTCCAGTGGAAGCATTGGCAGAGAAGGGAGGGGGAGCATGAGAGGGCCAGTAGGTTCAACTGCATTTACTTTAAAGCAAGAAGCACAGCAGGTGAGACGGAGGAGTTGAGAGTGTGGATCGGCACACAAGATTATGAGGGGAAGCATGGATGAAGGAAGAGCTGTAGTCTATTATTAATTTATTATTAAGTAAGCATTTGGTAGGACTGGGTAGAGTCAAAAGATTTTTGTAAAGGAAATCATTTTCAACAAATCAGCTAATTTTTGAGATTGTAGTTAGCAACATAGATAAGGGAAAACTAGTTGATGTGCATTTGGACTTTCAGGAGGCATTTGACAAGCTACAAAGAAGGTGCAGATTAAAAAATCCCTCTACACATACCTTTCTTTCCACTCGCTATTCATTACCCACCCCTAGCCCCTCTGGGTTCCTATATCTGTGGAATTATCTGCCTCAGAAGGCAGTGGAGGCCAATTCTCTGAATGCACTCAAGAGAGAGCTAGATAGAGCTCTTAAGGAAAGCGAGTTAGGGGGTATGGGGAGAAGGCAGGAACGGGGTACTGATCACATTGAATGGTGGTGCTGGCTCGAAGGGCCGAATGGCCTACTCCTGCACCTATTGTCTATCTGCCACATCTCCTCCTCCTTCCGGTTCCGATCTACCTCACCACCCGCCCTCGGGTTCTACATTTTATTTCACACATTCTTTTCTTATCAGAATTCATTATTTGTAATCTTTTGTCTTCTCCGTTTATCACCTCCAGTCTTCGTTAATATCTTCCCCTATTCCCCCTGCACCTCTTTCATCTGACAGTCAACCCTTCCATATCTGAGTCTACCTGTCACTTTCAAGCTCTTGCCCCACTCCTCCTCCCTCACCTCTTTCTACCAGCTCTCTCCTACTCCATCAGTCTGAAGAGGTCTTGACCCGAAACACTGTCTGTCCATTTACCTTCACAAGTGTTGGCTGACCTGCTGAGTTCCTCTGGAACTACTATCTACATTGGAGATCCTTGGACTATCTTTGATCGGACTTCACTGGCTTTATATAGCACTAAACGTTATTGATGTTATTCTCTTTATCGTGTATCTGTACACTGTGGATGGCTCGATTGTAATTATGTATTGTCTTTCCGCTGACTGGTTAGCACACAAAAGCTTTTTACTGTACCCCGGTACATGTGACAATAAACTAAACTCAAACTCAAACTTGAATGTTTCCTAAGGATTTCCCCAAAAAATTCTTCACCGATGTACTTATACATCTTTTGGATTTTATGGGCTAATCTATTCCTTTTCGCAACTCATATTAAGTTATCCTCTTTCTCTCCTCGTCTGATTTGTTTCCGTTGGGATATGGGCCAAACGCAGGCAGGTGGGACTAGTGTAGCTGGGACATGTTGACCGGTGGGGGAAAGTTGGGCAGAAGGGCCTGTTTCCACGCTGTATGTCTCTTTCACTCTATCCTATTAGTTGGTAATATCTTCCATCTCTGACAACTCAAACCCAAAGGGTAATCCTTGTTCATCCACAAAACATTTGCGGAGACTTTTGACACTTTTGATTTTTGTTCCCTTGCACTTGTCCTTTCACACATTTTTCTATTTCCTAGCTGTTGTATTTTAGACGCCAAGGATAACTTCCCCACTCTCTGTTTACTGGGAGTGGTACAGAATTCCCATGTGTCGGTCAGTCATTGCGTGAAGGTTGAAGTGGTGAGCTGCTGTTTTTAGTCAGTGTAGGCAAACATTGACTTACCCGATACATTGAGCTGGGACCCTGCTCCATAGATGTAACTCCACACACTGCAGCTGTACACAGCAGTGTCATTGATGGAGACATTGGCGATGGTCAGAATGTAATTGTTCCTCATGGCATTCCTGAAAGACTTAAAGCGGTCAGAGATACAGCCGGACCTGGTGACGTTGCCATCCACAAAGTGGCTCATTACCCACTCGCTTTTGTTCCCAGGTCGCTGCTGGTTCCAGTGGACATCAGTGTCATTCACAATGGCATTGTGCAAGGCACATTGCAACTGCACGGTCACACCCTCTGACACCTTGCTGACTGACGGAGACTGGATAAGGACCGGATCATTCAGGGGACCTGTGTGAACATACCTGGAGCTCAATGGAAGGCATCATATTTATCCAGCATTTAGTGTGTAACAGTTTCTAAAATTTGAATACCACCACATACTTCCCAGGGAGGCTCAGGGTGATTGAAGAGTAAGATTATCGAAGATGTCAGATGTATCCATGTTCTCCGTACTTGCTGGCTAACCTTTTTAAAGTTACTCCAACAGCTTGTGCCCTTTGTTTTTCAATATATTGTTTGCCTTCCAAACTTCTCTTTCTATCTACATGTTGACTTTAAGTTATTTTGTGTATGAGAACACCCAGATTCTTCGTACCTTACAGTCTCACAACATTCAAAAACATACTTTGCATGTCTGTTTTTCCTACAGAAGTGAATAACTATATATTTCCAAGTTTTGTCCATCTGGCTTGACCTGCGCTTTGTACTTACCTGTGTCCACCTGCAGCCTGCTCACACGTTGCATTGCCTACCAACTAACTTGGATATGTTATATTCACAAAATGCTGGAGTAACTCAGCAGGTCAGGCAGCATCTCGGGAGAGAAGGAATGGGTGACGTTTCGGGTCGAGACCCTTCTTCAGATATGTTATACTTGGTCTCCTCATCCTCGATTGTGAACAGTGAGGGTCCCAGCACCAAACCCTGCACCACCTCTCATTCGTCACAGCCTCTCAGCTTGAAAACCTGCTGTTCATTCCAGTTCCTCCAGGAGATTCTCCCACCTATGTGTCTGCTTGTCATGAATAATGGCCGATCTCGTCTACTGCTACCGTCTCCGCATGGCTCATTGGAAACCCCAACCCTACTTTAACAACGTGAGCTTTAAAAGATTTCTCACCCATGATGTCTATTTCATACATCCACGTTGATTGTGCCCAATCCACCCATCCTATTCTTCTGCCTTTGTGCCGGATTCTTATCTTTTCTTTACTGCCGATGATGGTGCAACGAGTTATCTACTTCACTGGAACTTGGAAATTATATTGAGGAGGGATTTCAACCGTGCTTCACACTATTTAACATGGATTAGGGGCCCGTATCAACACAATGCAGATGAGCAAAGACACAGATCCAGATAACCTGCACCTCCTCCGAGAATCCCCCTCGTTCTCACCTTCCACCCCACCAGCCAGCGGATCCAACATATCATCCACCAACATTTCCGTCACCTACAACGGGACCCCACCACTGGCCATATCTTCCCATCCCCTCCCCTCTCTGCGTTCCGCAGAGACCGTTCCCTCCGTAACTCCCTGGTCCACTCATCCCATCCTACCCAAACCACCCCAACCCCGGGCACTTTCCCCTGCAACCGCACGAGATGCAACACCTGTCCCTTTACCTCCCCCCTCAACTCCATCCAAGGACCCAAACAGTCTTTCCAGGTGAGACAAAGGTTCACCTGCACCTCCTCCAGAAGTTCTCCAGATAACAATGAACCGTCAGCCTGAGGGAGGGCATGACCACAGGTGACCAACGTGTAACCTGTTTCTTCTCAGCCAGTCCCAGAGACCTGGCCTTGACTCCAGTGACTGGTACAAGTATCAGTGATTCCTGGTTCAAAACAAGCCCAAAGGCTCGTCGATGGCGTGACTTGGAGAGAGCTCTAGACGTCGGACACAAGGAGCACAAGGACCGGTGCGAGGTTGAACCAGGGAAATGCCTCCAGCGCCTTCAGGTAGGCTGCTGGAGGCACCGCCATGACACAAAGATGGGGAGGGGGAGGGGGAGGGGGAGGGGAGGGGAGGGGAGGGTTGGTTTGTGGGAACTGCTCCAGTACATCGAGCCGTTGCAATTTGAATGGCGGCGCCAGCATGTGTAATATACGAAAAAAAGAATTTCACTGCACAGTTGCATTTGTGACAAATAAAGAATTATTGAACCACTGAAATGAGGAGGGACCATTGGTTAATCTAAAGCCATGACAAGTTGTAGTTTTGCTCTCCTGTACCTTAACACAAACAGCTGTGAGCAGTGCCCTGCAATAACACTGAGCACTGAACAATGTTTCTAGTTTTCTCTACAATGAAGAACACAATGCCCATTGGAATTTATTTCCCACAACCCAGATCTGACATACAGATCAGTTACCATATCAGTGCTCACACCATTAGTGAGGGGCCACAATGTTTTGGTCTCCAGAATCAGGGCTCCAGTATGATATCCTTTAACTTTCAATACTCCCGGTACATGTGCCTATTCAAGGGAAGTGAATTACACCAGTTACACATAGGTGAATAAAACCAAATATAATTTGTACTCACTGGTTACGTTGAGCTGGGTCCCGTTCCCTCTGATATCTCCCCACACTGTGCAGTAATAGGCGGCAGAGTCATTGAGCGTCACGTTTGTGACCGTCAGGGTGAAGCTGCTGTTGGAGGCGTCTCTGAAGGGCTGGAACCGCTCAGTGAAGCCTGGTCTTACTCGTACGTTGCCTCCTGCCTCGTGTGTTAAAACCCACTCCATGTCCTGCCCGGGTAGTTCTCGGTACCAGTGGACGTCAGTGCTTCCCACTTCAGCGTTCTCCATGGAGCATCGTAACCGTGCCGTGTGACCCTCAGTGACACGCTCCAGCCTCGGGAGTTGGATGAGGATCGGAGGATTTGCAACTTGAAAGGGAAAATGTCAATAGATGAACACTAATGTTGGGGTTGCTAAATACTTCATGTCTTTCAACTTAAAATACATTCATCCTTTGTCATTAGATAACCTCATGTAAAAGTGATGCTGACCTGGTGAGCATCTGATATTAAAATCATGATTGCAGCTTATTGCAACTTTCTCCCTGTTCACGATTATCCCTCTCTCTCTCTCTCTCTCTCTCTCTCTCTCCCCATCCAGGGCCGTCTTAATGCATGGGTCTGATGGGCACTTGCCCGGGGCCCCACGAGCATAGGGGCCCCATGCTGATCTGTGTATGTTAAGTGACTTGCAATAAATAAATACTACTTTAAAAATGAAGGTTCAATAAGTGCTTTTTTCGCAACATTTTCGGTCGCTAAGTGTTTTTTTCCACAAAATTTTCCATCCCTAAGTGCTTCTCACAGCGATCTGTTTCGCAACAATTAGCTCCCTAAGTGCTTTGCTTTTCCATCCCTAAGTACTTCTCACAGCGATCTGTAAGTGCTTTTCGCAACAATGTAGCACCCTAACACCGATTTTGTTGGAAGTGCCAATAAAGTAAATATATGTTTAATTTTATCGACCATTTACATTTTTATTCCTGTGAGTAGTTGTCGCAGGGGCCCCAGTACACTGCTTTGCCCGGGGCCCATAATGCTGTAAAGACGGCCCTGTCCCCATCCTGTGTTGGGGGGTGTTGCCTCACAATGGGGATTTCATTTAGCATTATTTAATCATCTATATAGTCATTTGTTGCACACTACACAGAGAGATGCAGATCTCTGTATATTGGAGGAATAAGAGGGTAAGGAGGAGCCAGCACTGCCCTCGCAGCTGCGGCTTGCCTGCAGTCCGTCTGTCTTTTGTGTTTTTTGTTGTTTTTGTATGAATGGTAGTTTTAATATGGTGTAGTGTTTGTAAGTTATGTGGGGGGGTGGGAGGGAGGGAACGGGAACTGTAAAAATTCTCTCTCCAGAACGGAGACGCGACCTTTGTTTCTGTGTCGTGTCTCCGTTCCCGCTGCGGCCTACCATCGGCCATGCACCTGGGACCACCTGCGCTCTGGTTCGCAGAGCCCGCGGCCCGGACTCACCACCTGCGGCGCTGGCCGCCTTTGGAGGCTGCGGGAGCGGCTGCGACTCGTCTCCGGGGGTTCCGGCGCGGGCCGCATGGATGTCGGAAGCCCGCAGTCCCCTGGGTGGGGGCCGACATTGGGAGTTGCGGCAGCGGCAGCGGCAGCGGCAACGTCTTCGCCCGCCCCGAATCGCGGGGCTTGGGTCGGCCCGCTGCGGACCTTTCATCGTCCGGCGCGGCCTGAATCAGGCCGCGGACCTTTCACCGCCCAGCGGGGGCTTCAACGTCGGGAGCCCCGACCGCCCCGACGTGGCAACTCCAACAGCCTGACCGCGGGACAAGACGGCAGGGGAAGAGAAAAGACATTCTAGCCTTCCATCACAGTGAGGAGGGACTGGAGGAGACACACTGTGATGGATGTTTCTTTTGTTTGGTGTTAGTTTATGATTGTATGTGTTATTGCATTTTTATTGATTATTCTTATTGGTCTTTTTGTTGAACTGCGGGTAATGTTTCATTTCACTACACATTTATGTGTATGTGACAAATAAATGACTATTGATATTGACTATTGGAAATAGTACAGATAGATCATTGAGGTGGCAGTGTTTAGTTTACTTTAGTTTAGAGATGCAGCATGGAAACAGGTCTTTCAGTCCACTTCAGTCATCAGTCTTAAGAAGGGTCTCGACCCGAAACGTCACCCATTCCTTTTCTCCCGAGATGCTGCCTGACCTGCTGAGTTACTCCAGCATTTTTTGAATAAATCTTTCAGTCCACTGAGTCCATGCTAACCATCGAGTAATTGATCTGTGTGGCAGATGTGGCAAATAATGGTGCCTGTGCATAAACTGTGAATGGCTTGATTGTGATTTTTCATGTATTAGCATTCCGCTGACTGTTAGCAGGCAACAAAAGCTGTTCACTGTACCTCGGTAGATTTGAAAATTACCTAAACTCAAACAAAGTGATTATAAATGAAGAAACTAACGCAGTGACGAGTGATCTCCATTATTCAGTTTAAAATTAATTTTGGCCTATTTTCATTCTCCATTTTGCAGTGTGAACTAATGATGTATGTCTCTGTAAAACTGACAACATGACATCATGATTCCTCGTGGTGTTATGATTGTAAATAGAACCAATTTAAATACTCACTGGTTACATTCAGCTGGGTTCCATTTCCAAATATTTCCCCCCAAATGCCACAGATGTAATCAGCAGAGTCAGAAATCACCACCTCTCTGATAGTCAGTGAGTAGCTGTTACTGGCGACGTCCCTGGAAAGCTGAAATTGCTCGGAGAAGCCCTCTGACCTGTAAGTGCTGCCATCGACAAAAAGACTAAGTTTGATTTCTAAATGACGTGGTGAGTTGTACCAGTGAACGTCGAATTTGTCCACAATGATACGCTCATTGGAGCTGTTTAGGACACACCGTATCTCCACTGTTTCACCTTCACGCAACACCAGAGCTCCTGGAGATTGGATCAGGCGTGTGTTTGCCATTAGACCTGTGGGTGATAACAACCAAAGATCAGAACAGATGACGACGACAAAAAGAATGCTAATAATTTGAAACGCCACGCAGCATGAAAGCTCCTGGATATTTATGAATGTTCTGCACATGTATCCTCAATTTGTAAACTCTTTTGTTTTCTCCTGAGCTTTGCTCTTTAACTCTGTATTGAAATGACAAACAAAATCTTTGGTAAAAGCGACAGTTCAAAAGTACAAACACTGAATATCAAAGGATAAATCCTGCTCTATGTAAGTGCTTGTTGACTGTACACACTGTGTTAAACTGAGCAGTAAATCAGGAGCAAAGCTGGCAGTTCTAGTAACATTCATTTAATACAATGATACAAAGCTGGGTGGTAGTGTGAACTGTGAGGAAGATGCTATGAGGTTGCAGGGTGACTTCGACAGGTTGTGTGAGTGGGCGGATGCATGGCAGATGCAGTTTAATGTGGATAAGTCTGAGGTTATCCACTTTGGTGGTAGAATAGGAAGGCAGAGTATTATCTGAATGGTGTCAAGTTAGGAAAAGGGGACGTACAACGAGATCTGGGTGTCCAAGTGCATCAGTCACTGAAAGGAAGCATGCAGGTACAGCAGGCAGTGAAGAAAGCCAATGGAATGTTGACCTTCATAACAAGAGGAGTTGAGTATAGGAGCAAAGAGGTCCTTCTGCAGTTGTACAGGGCCCTAGTGAGACCGCACCTGGAGTACTGTGTGCAGTTTTGGTCTCCAAATTTGAAGAAGAATATTCTTGCTATTGAGGGCGTGCAACGTAGGTTTACAAGGTTAATTCCCGGAATGGCGGGACTGTCATATGTTGAAAGACTGGAGCGACTAGGCTTGTATACACTGGAATTTAGAAGGATGAGAGGAGATCTTATCGAAACGTATGATTATTAAGGGGTTGGACACGTTAGAGGCAGGAAGCGTGTTCCCAATGTTGGGGGAGTCCAGAACAAGGGGCCACAGTTTAAGAATAAGGGGTAGGCCATTTAGAACTGAGATGAGAAAAAACTTTTTCAGTCAGAGAGTTGTGAATCTGTGGAATTCTCTGCCTCAGAATGCAGTGGAGGCCAATTCTCTGAATGCATTCAAGAGAGAGTTAGATAGAGCTCTTAAGGATAGCGGAGTCAGGGGGTATGGGGAGAAGGCAGGAACGGGGTACTGATTGTGAATGATCAGCCATGATCACAATAGTTGGCGGTGCTGGCTCGAAGGGCCGAATGGCCTCCACCTGCACCTATTGTCTATTGTCTATAATATATGTAAGATTATGTTGCAGAGTCAGGTAAAGAAAACTAAGGAAATAAGTCTTCTAACATCACAGCCTAGGTTGGCAATTACTCTACCCAAGACCACAAGAAATTGCAGAGTTGTGAATGCAGCTCAGTCCACCACACAGAACAGCCTCCTCGTATTGATTCCATCTACACTCCATGCTGCTTCGAGAAAGCAACCAACATAGTGAAAGACCATTCACTCCCCTTTCATCCCTACTTGTCCCCTCTCCTGTCGGGCAGAAGATGCAAAACTTCACAGCATCTGGCAGCAGGTTTACGATACGATATGACAGATAAAACTTTATTGATCCCCGGAAGGAAATCGGTCTGCCAACAGTCACAACACACAAAGTAAACAAAAGCTTGAAATTAAAAGTGAAAAGAAAGAAAGACAAGCGACTGTGGCTGGCTGCGTGTGCACAGCGCCTTAACAGGAACGAACGAACAAACAAAACAAACGCAGGCTTATCCCCTGGGCAGAGCGGTTCCCACTTTGTTCTCCCACCGTCCCTCACGGTGGTCCCCCCACGCCGGGTCCCCATTGGTCTTAGCAACATCCCTCAGTTTCCTTGGCTCCTACTCTTTCCCTGCTTACACTCTTACACTAATACATTTGTGGCAAAAAGCCCTTTCCTCTCCTAATTTATTTTTTAAATAGCCTTTTGCCCTCTTTGCACCCGTGTCTCTTCTGTTTTCATTTGCCTATGCCTGCTAACTGCTTCCCTTTACTTCATCAAATGTAGGTGCCACAGTGATGCAATGAAGATTGCTGCCTCGCACAGCCAGAGACCCGGCTTCAATCCTGATCTCAGGTGCTGTCTGTGTGGAGTTAGACAATAGACAATAGGCGCAGGAGTAAGCCATTCGGCCCTTCGAGCCAGCACCACAGGGAGTTTAGATGTTCTTCCTGTGACCACATAGGTTTCCACCGGGTGCACCGGCTTCCTCCCACATCCCAAAGAAGTGCGAGTTTGTAGGTTAGTTGGCTTCTGTAAATTGCCTCTAATGTGTAGGGAGTGGATGAGAAGTGGGAATACATAGAACTAGTGTGAACGGGTAATCAATGGTCGGCATGGGTTCCGTGTTTCAAAGTGCCTGTTTCTATGCTGTATCACGACATGACTAAACTAAACTAAACTAAATCCTCAACATCTTTGGTCGCTCTGTGTTCCCTGATACAACTATCCTTACTTTTCTCCTCTCCAGGAAGGTTAGCTCTGAAACTGCACAAATCTCACGATTAGACGATTCTTCACTAATAGTAACACTGCCAATTTTTGATATTAACTGCAAGCTTCATAAATTTGGTATTTCATGTTAAAATCAATAAAATCATTTCTAAAGCTCACAGGAAGCAAGAAACTGGGGAGAACCAATCCACAGAGCCTTCCAATCAAAACATCTCTCAGCATCGGTCAGCCTGCCTCGCTCAAACAGCCAGTTCTCAACCCCTCCTACTCTTTGCTAATTTTCCCCCCTCATCATTCCTCTAATGCTTCTGCAATTATTTTTAATTTTGGTTCACTGTTTTTTGATCCCTCAACAAAGAGAAGTAGGTAACTCCTAACCAGGCCCCTCAAGCTTTCCTCACCATTCAATATGACCATGAGTGGTCTGCCCAGAACTCATCTCATCCTCTGTGCACAATCGCCCTCGATCCTCCCGATCCCTCAAAAGGTTATCTACCTTAAGTACTTTAAATGGTCTAGTTTCTACAACTCCCCGAGGCAGTGTTTAGTTTGGAGATACAGCACGGAAACAAGCCCTTCGATCACTGATTCCGCTCCGACCAGCGATCCCTGCACATTAACACCATTCTAAATAAACTAGGGACAATTCACGCTTAAGCCAATTAACTACAAACCTGTTTACTCACAAAATGCTGGAGTAACTCAGCAGGTCAGGCAGCATCTCGGGGGAGAAGGAATGGGTGACGTTTCGGGACGAGACCCTTCTTCAGACTGACCACTGCGCTTTAACTACAAACCTGTACGTCTTTGGAGTGTGGGAGGAAACCGAAGATCTCTAAGAAAACCCACGAGATGACAGGGACAACGTACAATAAGAAAATAACTGCAGATGCTGGTACAAATCGAAGATATTTATTCACAAAAAGCTGGAGTAACTCAGCAGGTCAGGCAGCCTTACAGTCTTCAGTCTGAAGAAGGGTCTCGACCCGAAACGTCACCCATTCCTTCTCTCCTGAGATGCTGCCTGACCGGCTGAGTTACTCCAGCTTTTTGTGAATAAATACCTAGGGGCAACGTACAAACTCTGTACAGAGAGCACCCGCAGTCGGGATGGAACCCAGGTCTCTGGCGCTACAAGCGCTGTAAGGCAGCAACTTTACCGCTGCGCCCAATTTCAGAAATTCAGAATCTTCAGATTGAGGAGAAGATAAATAGAAGCAGGTGCCGTATTGCGCGCTACAGAAATTGAAGGTTGACTTCGAGGTTTGCGGACGGAGTAAAACCGGTGCGCGCCAACTGTAAATAGTGTACTATAAGAAACTGTCCGCGGAAACCTAACTTTTGTTTTACAGACCTGAGAAAAGAATATGTGGCAGGCAACAAAAGTCGATCGGAGAAATGTGATCCTACTGGTAGAAAGAGGCAGAAGGAAAAGAAACAGGTGGTCCAGGAAAGGAAAGAAGCAGATAAGTAAAAAGACTGCCAAGGTAATAAAAAAGATCATAAGACAGCGGGAAAGGATATGAGCTCCCATTGTCCCACCAGGATCGCCAGCTGATGTTGCAATAAAAGAGACCGGAGATGACCGATATGTGGTAACTTTTAGTAGCGATCTGTATAATTGGTCAATTGAGGACTGGCCGTATGGGGGAAGTTTTAAGCTATCTCTGATAAAGAAATGGATAGAGATAGCGAAAAGACACCAATCCCCAAAGAAGGAGGAAAATAAGGTACCTATGCCTATACACAAAAGCAGGTGGAAGTGTTTGTAGTTATCGCGATACTGCTGTATATAACTTTAAGATTAAAGGACAAAATAACTCTAACTCCCCCTCTGGAGCAACAGCAAGGCAACGCCCACAGGGATCGTATGGAGTCCCTGAATGATACCTTTATAATCTCTAGAATGGCCCCGCTCCCGTTACTGGGAAGACAGGCTCTCTACAAACTGGGAGCGGTTTTACACTGCACCGCAGACGGTATGTTTATCGAACTACCTCAAATTCGGACCCATCAATTGCTAAATTAAATTAATAAGGAAGAACAAGGGCAAAATGCGCCCATCCTATACTGTTGGCAATTGAGTAGCAATCCGTACAGTCAATTGGTCAGCCGACTTCATTGTGCTCTGCAAAGAGTGTAGGATTCAAAAGGCCAGTATTTAAAATATCTTGTCGAAAACCAGCCGAGAACATAAGCGAACGCATTGCACGAGATTATATACACGCCTCCCTAGTCCCAGGTACCAGGAATTATTTTGATGACACACCAGACATGTCTTTGCAACTTTTTCAATTATGACTGTCCTCCCCCTTCCCAGTTCTCCCACCGTCTTCCTGTCTCCCACTACATCCTGTCTTTGTCCCACCCCCTCCCCTGACATCAGTCTGAAAAAGGGTCTCGACCCGAAACGTCACCCATTCCTTCTCTCCTGAGATGCTGCCTGACCCGCTGAGTTACTCCAGCATTTTGTGATACCTTCGATTTGAACGAGCATCTGCAGTAATTTTCAGACATACCAGGTGCATACCATTGCTGGGACAATGCGTGTGCCACCCCCCCCCCCCCACCCCCTCCCTCCCTCCCCCTTCTCCATGTGGGCCATCGGGGTGGATTCTGACATTGGGGTCTTGATAACACCCTGCTTTGTGATGCTAGGCTCTGGGCATCCTGTAACTGGGCTACATCAATGCTAACCGGGAGCTTCCTTTGTGCAGCAGACTCAATTTTAGCTTGCAATTGCCGGGTTTGCCTGAGGGCAACCTGTTTGGCTACATAATCAGCTGATCTGTTTCCATTGGATACATCATCGTCCGATGATGTATAAACCTTGCATTTAATGACTGCGATCTGCTGTGGAAATTAGACAGCATCCAGTAAAATTAAGACCAGTTTATCATGCTCAGTAGTCTTTCACGTTGATGTGATGAATCCTCTATTTTTCTATAACTGCCCAAAGTCATGTACAACCCCAAACACATAGCGAGAATCGGTGTAGATATTAGCACTTTAATCTTTTGCCAATATGCAGGCATGAGTCAAGAAATACAGCTCAGCTGCCTGAGCGGACATTCCGGATGGTAAAGCATATGCCTCCAGCACCTGGTGTGGCGTGACTACCGCATATCCTGCTAATAACCTGTCATTGCTAGGTCGGTGTGAAGAGCCATCAGTAAATAGGACCAGGTCAGGATTATCAATCGGGGACGGGAGGGGGTGGGGTGGGGGGAGGGGAGAGGAGGGGGAGGAGAGAGTGAGGGGTGGGGGACTGGGAGGGGGGGTGAAGGGAGGGGGAGGGTGGGAGGGGGAGGGGGAAGAGGAGGGGGGAAGGGGAGGGGGGAAGAGGGTGCTGCACCAATGCAGGAGAGGTTTGGGCCCAACGGGTCCACTTGGTCTAGTTTACTTTATTTGTTCCTGTTACATTTGACCTCTGAAGTGCAGCATCGTACACTTGTCTAGATTAAACTCAATCGGTCATCTCCCTGCCCAAATATCCGACTGATCCAAATCCTGCAATATCCATGACGTCCAGGTTCAGTAGCAGCTTCTTTCCTACAGCTATGAGGCTATTCAACACCCTCCAAATAAGCTCTGAACTACGTAGACTTGGAGGCATTGGCATTGTTTTTCTGCACTATTATTATTGTTTATTTTATGTGCGTGTGTGTAAATATTATGTGTGTGGGCATGTATATATATATGTATGTATGTATGTAAATGTGTGTATATAGACACAAAAAGCTTGAGTAACTCAGTGGGACAGGCAGCATCTCTGGAGAGAAGGAATGGGTGACATTTCGGGTCGAGACCCTTCTTCACATGCAACGTTTCAGGTCGAGACCGTTCTTCAGATATATATGTACGTGTATATATATATATATAGGGTTCGGCAACTCGAACACCCCGGATTGAACTTTTTTTCTCATTTATTATGTTGTTTACAGTGTACTATGTTTACATATTCTGTTGTGCTGCTGAAATAAAGGATTTTGTTGTTCTATCTGGAATATATGACAATAAAACTCTTGACATCTATCCTGCACTTCAATAAACAATTTGGTTGATGAGCACAATGGTTGAGATTCTGCCACTATTTCTCCTGAATTTCCCAACACTTTGAGAATGTTTCAACTTTTCCTAGCACCCCAGTTACGTAAAGAAATAGATCCGCCTTTTACAATCCATATTTTGAAACATGTTTTGAAATAACGGTGTGCCTCATTGCTGAAATACCGCTGCAATAATAGTTAGGAAAAGGAACTTGCAAGTACATTTTAAATTGAAAACTTCTACAGATATGCAGTTGAGAACATTTTGATTGGTTGCATTAGGGTTCGGCAACTCGAACACCCCGGATGTAAGAAGATAGCAAAAACCGGTGAACGCTACCCAGTCCATTATGAGTTCTGACCTCCCCGCCATCAAAGGGATTTACAGGAATCGCTGCCTGAAAAAGGCAGCCAGCATCATCAGAGACTCACACCACCCTGGCAACACACTCATTTCACTTCATCAGGAAGAAGATATAGGATCCTGAAAGCTGTAAATGTCCAGGTTCAGGAACAGCTTCTTCCCTGCAGCCATCAGACGATTAAACATTACAACCTCCAAATAAGCTTGGAACGACATAGACTTGGGGCCAATGGTTTTGTCTTTTTTGTATTATTCATTTGCAGATATTAGTTAATGAATTAGAGCAGCCCATGGGGAGCAATTGGTGTCTGTAAAAAGCTTTAGAGGCACCAAATGTGACGAAAGGGTCATAAAGACACAAGTGTGTAGGAAGGAACTGCAAATGCTGGTTTACACCAAAGATAGACACACAAAGCTGTTTGTAACTCTGCAGGTCAGGCAGCATCTGTGGAGAATTAGGTGACATTTTGGGTGAGACCCATCTTCAGACCAAAGAAGGGTCTCGATCCAAAACAACAACTGTTCCTTTTCTCCAGAGATGCTGCCTGATCCACTGACTTACTCCAGCTTTTTGTGTCTAATATTAAGACATAAAAATTTGCTGGAATTGTGGAAAGCATCCTAGCAAGATGCATCACAGCTTGGTTTGGCAACGTCTACGCAGGATTGCAAGAAATTGCGGAATTGTGGATTACAGTTTATTGCAATTCAGCCACCCTCTCCCATCGACTGCAATAAACCATGCTGCCTTAGGAAGGCAGCTAACATAGTCAAGGATCTTTTTTTACCCCAGATATTCCCACTTCTTTCCTCTTCTCACTTCTCTCTTCGGGCAAAAGATATAAAAGCTTGGAACCACATACCGCCAGATTCAGGAACAAGCTCTTCCCCACTGTTATCAGACTGCTGAACAGCTACTGACCTTGCTATTGAGGGCGTGCAACGTAGGTTTACTAGGTTAATTCCCGGAATGGCGGGATTGTCATATGTTGAAAGACTGGAGCGACTAGGCTTGTATACACTGGAATTTAGACGGACGAGAGGAGATCTTATCGAAACGTATAAGATTATTAAGGGGTTGGACACGTTAGAGGCAGGAAACATGTTCTCAATGTTGGCGGAGTCCAGAACTAGGGGCCATAGTTTAAGAATAAGGGGTAAGCCATTTAGAACGGAGATGAGGAAAAACATTTTCAGTCAGAGAGTTGTGAATCTGTGGAATTCTCTGCCTCAGAAAGCAGTGGAGGCCAATTCTCTGAATGCATTCAAGAGAGAGCTAGATAGAGCTCTTAAGGATAGCGGAGTCAGGGGGTATGGGGAGAAGGCAGGAACGGGGTACTGATTGAGAATGATCAGCCATGATCACATTGAATGGCGGTGCTGGCTCGAAGGGCCGAATGGCCTACTCCTGCACCTATTGTCTATTGTCTCCCTGAAACAGGGGTGTATGCCCGATCTTCCAGCTTATCTCATTGCCGATCTTAAGACTTTTTCTCTGTAACTTCAAGAACCAGAGGACATAGGTTTAAGGTGAGGTGGGAAAGATTTAACAGGAACCTGAGGGTTAATGTTTTTACACAAAGGGTGGTAGGTGCATGGAAGGAGCTGCCAGAGGAGGTAGCTGAGGCATTATCACAATGTTTAAAAAACATTCGGACAGATACATGGGCAGGATGTATAGAGGGATATGGGTCATACAGAGGCAGGTGGGACTAGTTTAGATGGAGCATGTTGGTTGGCGTGGGCAAGTTGGTCGGTATGACTTTGTAACTGTAATGCTATGCTGTAACATTATATTCTGTGCTCTGATATTTTTCTCTTTACACTACCTGCTGTACTTATGTGTGACTAGAGTGTACTCATGGAAAGTGTGATTTGTCTGGAAACAAAGCATTTCACTGTATCTCAGCACACATGACAATACTAAACTCACACCGACTTGCCTTCATCGGTCGAGGTGTTGCATATGAAAGTTGTCGAGTCATGTTGCAGCTTTATAAAACCAGTTAGGCCTCATTTAATATTGTGCGCACTTCAGGTCGCTCCATGACAGGAAGGATGAAGAGGCTTTAGAAAAGGAGCAGAAAAGGTTCAGCAGGATCTGTCTGTGTATTAGCTATAAGGAGAGGTTGGCCATCTTATTTTCCTTTCTCTGGGCCATTGGGGGCTGAGGGGGACCTGATAGTTTATAAAAATTATGAGAGGCATAGATAGAGTAGATGAACAGTCCTTATTCCAGAATGAAAACATCAAATATCCGAGGAAAAAGCTTTAAGGGTGAGAGGGGGAAAGTTTAAAGGAGATTTACAAGGTAATTATTTTTACACAGAGTGGTACTGCTGAGTTTAGTGGTGAAAGTAGATATGATAGAATGTTTCAGAGGAATTCAGAAAGACATATCAACAGGCAGGGAATAGAGGGACACCTACAATGTGCAGGAATTGTGGTTAGTTTGGGATTAAGCAAATCCCTTGATGAGTTTAAGGGCTCGAGTACACAAGAGGGAAATTTAGAGTTCAAGAAGAGGACATGAGATAGCTTTGGCAGATAAGTAAAGGGGAATCCTCAGAGATTCTGTAAGTAAATGGAGAGCAAAGGAGGAAAGAGTGAGAGAATATGTCAATTTAAGGAGCAATGTAGTCATCTATGCTTGGATTCTTAAGTGGTGTGCAAGGTCCCAAATGAATATTTCTCATCGGTGCTTACTGTGAAGGAAGTCGAGGAAGTCAAGGAAGCTAAGAAGTTATGGAATAAACATTGGAAGATCCAGTAAAGTAAGTCAGTTGTTTGAGGTCGGTGATGAGTAAAGGCAACAGTGGCATGATATATAGTTAGGGATACCCAAATAATTAATAAGTATATACCAGCTAACAATGTCACAAAATAGCCTTTTGATAAAATGCATTGATGTTGATGGATCTAAATAATATGTCGACAGATTTTCCTCAATAAATTCCATCTTCCACTGTCTGGCCACTCAATGACTCTGTTTGTGTCTTGGTAACTTGCACCACTGCCTAACTCAGAAGTGTCTGTGAACCTGGCCGAACTTAATCGGGTCACTCTCCGATCTGTTGACTCAGTTCCTCACATTTCTGTTGCTGTCTCACCAATAAATGTTTTCAGGACATTGGGCTTTTCATTCAGATCTGCAGCAGCTGATTCTGCTTTTATATATAACTCTGAATTCCCCCATGTGGTTAAAAGTGCAGGTCCCTAAGGATTACCAAGGCTTGCCATGTGACACACTCTGCCAATTATGCAACCTCTCTCTCTCTTTGTCAAAGTCACCTCATATTTTGTGTGCTCACATATTTTGAACCTGATGAAATCCTTCCCGTAAATTAAATGGAGGCAATATCGACAAAAGTTTCATCACCATTACAGACCATGAAGGAGAAGTTGCTGTCTTCACACCATATTACCAAACTCTCTATCTCTTTCCCCTAACACAATAGACAATGGAAGATAGACAATAGGTGCAGGAGTCGGCCATTCAGCTCTTCGAGTCAGCACTGCCATTCAGTGTGATCATGGCTGATCTTCCACAATCAGTACCCCGTTCTAAGCTTGTGAAAAAGACTGTGACTGCTGACAAGACTCTCAACTGTTCATGTATCGTCTCTTTTCCTCTCCATCCTCCCAGAAGAAGGATAGGGTTCCTCTTGTTCTCACCTCCCATCCCTGTCAGCCCCACATTATTAATGAGCTTTCCCACTGAGCAATTATGATGAAGGACATGTGCAAGGTGTGGAATCAGTCGGGGTTGAAGCTTGGAAGCAGCAATTTCTTTTTTTTAAATTTTAAAAAAATTTTTTTTTTTTAATTTTGAAAAGCATATGTACAAATAGAAATTAAAAAACACATTTGTTACAGAGTTCTTACATAGCTTCAATTTTTAAATTTTTGAAGAGAGAAAGTAAATTTTTTTAAAAAACTATAAACTTGGGGAGAGAGAATAAGAGGGTTAAAAAAAAAAAAAAAGGATCTAACTATAAAAATTAAAGGGAGTAGATCCGGGAGACAATAACCACAGTTGTACATCCAACCCCTAACTCAAGTTTCAACTTTTAATTTAAATTTTTTATTTTAGTCCTGTGCCAAACCCATTTACTTTTCTAAAAATTCAATAAATGGAGACCATATTTTAAAAAATAACTCAGGTTTGTCGATTAAGGCAAATCTTATTTTTTCCAAATGCAGGGTCTCTGTCATTTCCGTAGTCCACATTTTAATTGTGGGGGTTATTGGTTTTTTCCAGAATTTAAGTATTAATTTTTTCGCAATCATTAGACTGTAATCAAGAAAATGTACCTGACTTGCTGTAAAATTTGTAGTATGTTCTGATAATCCTAATATAATTAATTTTGGATCCATATCTAATTTTTTGTTAATAACTTTAGAAACTATTTTAAAAATCTCCAACCAGAAATTTTGCATTTTGATACAAGTTACAAAAATATGAGTTAAATTAGCTTCTTGAAATTGACATTTATCACAAATAGGAGAGATACTAGGAAAAATCCTATTTAATTTCGTCTTCGAATAATGTAATCTATGTATTATTTTAAATTGTATTAAGGAATGTCTAGTATTTAATGAACATTGATGTATAATTGGCTAATTGGTTAATTGGCTGGGTAATTGTAAAAATTGTCCCTAGTGGGTGTAGGATAGTGTTAATGTACGGGGATCACTGGGCGGCACGGACTTGGAGGGCCGAAAAGGCCTGTTTCCGGCTGTAGATATATGATATGATATGATATATGTTGTAAACTTTCATCCCATATATCTTGCATTATAAGTTGATTCAATTCGTCCTCCCATGCTCGTCTATAAGATTCTGATGACGGAATGTCAGTGTCAAGGAGAGTATTATAAATAAAGGATATTAATTTATTTGAATTATAATGTCGATTCAGGCATACATCAAGTGTTTCTGGACCTCTAAACTTATATTCTTGCATGTGTGATTTTACATAATCTCTAAGTTGTAAATATCTAAAATAATTATTAACATGTAATCCGTACTTCTGCTGTAAATCCTGAAAAGAAAGAAAAGTTCCCTTATGATAAAGATCTCCCACCCTTTTAATTCCATAACTTTTCCATTGAGCAAATCCTCTATCTAAGACAGACGGTTTAAAAGAAGGGTTATTCGCAATAGGAAGGAAAACAGATAATTTACTCAATTTTAACGTAAGCTTTAATTGTTTCCAGGTACGGATAACACTGTGTATAATGGGATTACCTCCATATGTTTTTTTATTTAAATTTATTGGAGCTAAGAGGATCGCACCAATATCAAATGGTAAACAATCCTCTTTCTCCATCTTTAACCAATCCGGTTGTTGATCAGAATCATCCAACCAGCAGGTTATATTTTTAATATTAACCGCCCAATAATAAAATAAAAAGTTAGGTAAAGCAATTCCTCCATTAATTTTAGACTTACATAGATGTCTTTTATTTATTCTATGAGTCTTGTAGTCCCAAATAAAATTAGTAACAATTGAATCAATTTTTAAAAAAAACTTTTTTGGAAGATAGATCGGAATTGCTTGAAATAAGTATAGTAGCTGTGGAAGAAAGATCATCTTTATAGCATTACTACGACCAACTAATGATATAGGAAGTGTTTTCCAAAATTGGATATTTCTGTGTAATTTAGTGATTTTGTGCTCACATATTTTGAACCTGATGAAATCCTTCCCGTAAATTAAATGGAAGCAATATCGACAAAAGTTTCATCACCATTACAGACCATGAAGGAGAAGTTGCTGTCTTCACACCATATTACCAAACTCTCTATCTCTTTCCCCTAACACAATAGACAATGGAAGATAGACAATAGGTGCAGGAGTCGGCCATTCGGCTCTTCGAGTCAGCACTGCCATTCAGTGTGATCATGGCTGATCATCCACAATCAGTATCCCGTTCTAAGCTTGTGAAAAAGACTGTGACTGCTGACAAGACTCTCAACTGTTCATGTATCGTCTCTTTTCCTCTCCATCCTCCCAGAACAAGGATAGGGTTCCTCTTGTTCTCACCTCCCATCCCTGTCAGCCCCACATTATTAATGAGCTTTCCCACTGAGCAATTATGATGAAGGACAAGTGCAAGGTGTAGAATCAGTCAGGGTTGAAGCTTGGAAGCAGCAATTTCTGTAAGTGCCCTCTATTTCTCCCAGTTATCCAATTGCGACGTTGTCCTAGTTTTTTCTCTTTCCATTAGTACAGCCAGCTATCAACAACACATACAGTATATAGACAAGGAAGCACCATCTCTTTCTTACTTCTCGCATCAACCAGTTTGGTCTTACCACATCAGAGATATACTCTTTGGCCTTTCCATCCCTCCCTCACATTCTCTACGACATAAAACAAACTTATTTTTTCTCTTAAGATAGACACAAAATGCTGGAACATCTCAGGTGTTCTTAGGTCAGAACCCTTCTCCCGACCTGAATCATCACCTTTCCATTTTTCCCCCGAGATGCTAGCTGGCCTCCTGGAGTTACTACGGCATCTTGTGTCCATCTTTGGTATAAACCAGCATCTGCGGTTCCTTATTATTATCTTTTCTTTCCCAGTACTGACCAAGGATCCCAGTTTGAAATGTGTACTGTCTCTCTTTCCACAGATGCAGACAGACCTGCTGAGGGTTTCCAGAGTTTGGTGGTTATATTTCGTGTTTGCAGAATCTGCAATTTCTTGGTTGTCATGGATTGGGACATGCTGATTAGAAAGGATCTTTGTTGCATCTAAACATCAGTTACTGAAAGCAAATATGTAACTACAGTGTGGTAACTGTATTGTTATAGGGCTTAAATACAAGTACAAGGATAACACACCATTTACACAGGGCCATTTTAATTTTCCAACCCAGGAGTATAATTACCGCATGTAGAAAAGTTTGGAAAATGATAATATGTCTGCAGCTTGCTTGCTTATTTCTTTTCATATCTTGGGCAGGAAAGGATCAAGTCTTGGGTAATTGTTTGCTACCAATGTTTCTTCTAAATTATTTATTTTGTATGACTGACGTCAAGCTGTAAAAAGTGAAGAGATTATATACAAGTAGGTCGCCAGGACTCGAGAGACTGTGTTATCAGGTAATCTAGGACTTTATTCCTTATGGGGATTTCCTTATTCCTGAGGGGTGATCTTACTGAGGTGTACAAAATCATGAGGGACATAGATAGGATGAAAGCATATAGTCTTTTTTTCCCAGGGGAGGGTAATCAAAAACAAGAGAGCATAGGTTTAAAGTGGGAGGGGAAAAATTTAAGAGGAACTCAAGGGGCTGTAGGTGGTGTTTTCTATATGGAACATGCTGCCAGAGGAAGTGGTTGAGTTATGTGTAATTCAACATTTATAAGGCATTTGGACAAACACATATAGGAAAGGGTATAAGAAAATAACTGCAGATGCTGGTACAAATCGATTTATTCACAAAATGCTGGAGTAACTCAGCAGGTCAGGCAGCATCTCGGGAGAGAAGGAATGGGTGACGTTTCGGGTCGAGACCCTTCTTCAGACATATAGGAAAGGGTTTGAGGGATGGGCAAATGGGACTAGCTTAGTTAGGGCATCTTGGTCAGCACAGATGGGTTGGACTGAATCTAGTCCTATATCTCTCCATATCACCATCTATATCCCTCGTTTCCCATTCCCCTCACTCTCAATCTAAAGAAGAATCTCGACCCGAAACATCACCTATTCCTTTTCTCCAGAGATGCTGCCTGACCCGTTGCATTACTTCAGCTTTTTGTGTCTATCTTCGGTTTAAACTAGCATCTGCAGTTCCTTCCTACATCCGTGCTGTAAGACTCTATGACTCTACTCTGTATGTTAAAATCTGTCAGTTTTTGTTGTGGAATACAGAATTACTTCTCATGACCGAAGGTATTTATTCACAAAATGCTGGAGTAACTCAGCAGGTCAGGCAGCATCTCAGGAGAGAAGGAATGGGTGATGTTTTGGGTCGAGACCCTTCTTCAGTCTGAAGAAGGGTCTCGACCCGAAACGTCACCCATTCCTTCTCTCCTGAGATGCTGCCTGACCTGCTGAGTTACTCCAGCATTTTGTGAATAAATACCTTCGATTTGTACCAGCATCTGCAGTTATTTTCTTATACTTCTCATGACCAGTCATTTCCATGATCTATTTGATAATCTTGCCTTGGTTTGACCTTATTGAATCTGATAAATGTTCATCTGCATCAAACTGATTCGGTTTCTCTCCCTACCTGCTCTGAGCTGCTGAGTGCTCCTGGCTTTTGTGTTATTTTCCTTCCTGTCTCCACAGTCTTTTGTCTGTAACTCTATTGGACCAATATTTCCCCCTGGGCAACTTTCTCCCTCCTAATAGATTCATGAAATCTTTCGGCGTTAGTTATGACTTTCTTCACACTTGCTTTTAATGGAAACATATACGTCAGGCTATTGTTCATTGACTGAAGCACAACGTTCAACACCATCATGCTGTCCAAACTCAGGGATCTGGGTCTCTGCTCCACTCTATTCATCTGGTTGCTCGACTTCCCCATTAACGGGCCTCAGTCAGTATGTATTGGCAACAATATCTCCGCCTCCCTGACCATCAGCACAGGAGCACCTCAAGGCTGTGTGTTCAAACCAATGCTCTACCCTCTGTATACCCACGACTGTGTAGCCAGGCGCAGTTCCAAAGCCATCTTTAAATTCTCCGATTATACCACCATCATTGGATGAGTAATGGTTTTGCTGAGTCAGGGTACTGGAGGGAGAATGATAATGTAGTTGAGTAGTGCCAGAACAATCAGCATCAGCAAGAAAAAGGAACAGCTTATTGACTTCAGGAAGGGAAAGCCGAGGGACTATGCACCTGTCCATGTTGGTGGAATGTCAATGGAGAAAGAGTTAAAGACTTCATGTTTCTGGGCTTTCACATCTCCGATGGTCTGTCCTGGGCCCAGCACACTGGTGCAATCTCAAAGAAAGCTCATCAATGCTTCTACTACCTCAGAGGATTGAGGATATTTGGCACGTTGCCCAATACTCTATCAAACCTTCGCAAGTGTACAGTGGACAGGTTACCAGCTGGTTGCATCATGGCCTTGTTCGAAAATTTGAATGCTCAGGAAATGAAGGAGGCAGCAAAAAGCAGTGGACATTGCCCAGTCCATCATCGATACTGACCTCCACCCCATTGAAGGGATCTACAGGAGGTGCTGCCTCAAGAAGGCAGCTAATATTGACAAGACCCACACCATTCCAGCCCACGCTCTCTTCTCACTGCTATCACTGGGAAGCAGGTGCTAGAGACTGAGAATTGTTACCTCCAGGTTCAAGAACAGCTTTTTCCAATCACCCAACAGGTTTTTAAATTAATTTGTACACCCTAACCACAACTCTATCTCAGCAATGAACAGACTTTACATGACTGTGGTTACTCTACATACTTTGGTAATGCTTTATCATCGTCTAGTTTAATTGGATAACTTACGGCGCTCTTGTTGTTGCTGTTGTGATTAATCTTTACTACAGAGATACAACCCCTTTGGCCCACTGAACACGTGCCAATCAGCGAACACCCCGTAAACTAGCATTATCCCACACGCTAGAGACAATTTACAATATTACCGAATCTAATTAATGTACAAACGTGTATGGTTTTCGGAGTGTTGGAAGAAACCAAAGCACTCGGAGTAATCCCACATGGTTGCACAGAGAACGTACAAACTCCGTACAGGTTAATGTGCCAAAAGCTAGTAAGTAAGAATTTAATTGCTCCAGTCCATTCATGCCGCATATGAAAAATAAACACCACGTTATTATGTCCCCTCACACATCTCATTTCTTTTCGCCCCTCCATTGCATCTGCCTGTTTAATCGCCACTCTTTCTTGCATTTGTATAAGGCATTTCTTTTAGATATGGGTTGCGAATGTACAGGTGTTTCATATCTTCTGCTATTTCAGCCAAATAATTTGCTCAGAGATGAATCAGAACAGCCTCAAATGACTTCTAAACCTTGATTAGCAAAGCAGTGAAGCCAATTGGTATCCATGCTTGATAGGAACTCCAGAGCAGTACACTTCAGTGTCCTTCTCACAGTGAACCAAGAACACGAAACATCTCAATTTTAAACAGAAATACTCAACTGTAAAATCGTAGATTCGGATATGCAAATTGACCTTGAAAGCAGATGAAAGGTAACCCAGGCTGGGCGACCCATCCTGGGACTGTACTTACCCACTGCACAGAGGGACAGAGTCAAGGCAGAGGATATCAGCGCAAACATGTTGTTAAACCTGGTTTGCAAGGATTAGACATCTGTTCATTCAGACCCGATGTTCCTGTCGCTGTTGAGAAGTGACTCTTCAATTTCCCCACAAGATTGTTTCATTACAAATGCGTGGAGTGTAAAGAGGAAGTCATGGGGTGGGGGAGGAGAGAAAGGGGACAGGGAAGGGTTTGCCAAAGTTACCTGAAGCCAGAAATTAAAGATTTGAAAATTGAATTGAGTTGAAACTTTTGAAGAAGTAACCAAATAGGTTTTTGAGGGCAAAGCCATAATTGTTGGAGATACTACAATACAATACAATACAATATATCTTTATTGTCATTGTACAGGGGCACAACGAGATTGGGAATGCTCCTCCCATACGATGCAATAAATTAATTAGCTAATCAGTATTAATTTTAAAAACCCAATGAAACAAATTAGAAACAGTTTTAAAACAGAATAAGGTGCAAGTAGATCTGTGCCGGTTCACTGTGCAATGTGACCATCCGGCTCAGCAGGACCGGTTCATGGCAGCTATGGCCCTGGGGATGAAGCTGTTCCTGAGTCTGGAGGTGCGGGCGTAGAAGGCCTTGTAGCATCCGCCCGATGGTAGAAGTTCGAACAGACTGTTGCAGGGGTGTGAGGAGTCTTTGTGAATGCTGATGGCTTTTCTGAGGCCTCGTGTGTTGTAGATGCCCTCCAAGGCTGGTAGCTGTGTTCCGATAGTCTTCTGAGCTCAATATTTTCGCGATGTTTCAGAAGACGGTGTAATCTCGACCTGACTCGGCATTGTCGTGGTCATTGTCGTCGGGTAAAAGAAAAGTTCGGCGATCTGCTACGACTTTGAAAGTCGCCGGCAGTCGCCAAAAAAATCGCCTAAGTGGGATAGTCCCTTAAATCGACTAGATTAAAAAATGGCTTCATGGAAGGCAGCTGGTGATGGTGATGGGTTGCTTATCGGACTGGAAGTCTCTGACTTGTGGTGAGTTCCAGGAATCAGGGCTGTGCCCATTGTTGTGTGTGGTTTATATCGAGGATTTGGCTGAGAAAGTAGAAGGCATAATTCGGAGATGGCAATAAAATGGCTGATTTCATAGATAGTGAGGATAGTGAATTTGTTATAGAAAGAATATTGTTAAGCTAGAAAGTGTGCAGAGCAGATTAATAAGGGTGTTGTCACGATTTGAAGGCCCGAGCTAGAGCAAGAGTTTGGGCTGGCCAGGACTTTATTCCTTGGAGCCCAGGAGGCTGATGGATTATCTTATAGAGATTTATAGGATCACTAGACCAAGTGGACCCTTTGGGCCCAAAACTCTCCTGCATTTGTACAGCACCCTCTCCCTCTCCCCTCCCCTCCCACCTTCCCCTCCCACCCTACTCCATCCCCCTCAACCCCCCTTACCCTCTCTCCTCCCCCTCCCTCCACCCCCCTCCCTCCCTCCCCCCTCCCCCCCTAGGAGATAGATTTAAACTTTAAAATGTGAATAACTTTAAATATATAACACCGATTTCAATGAAACCTCTTCCATTAGCAGCAAAGGGATGACGGTGAGTAAGGTGGGCCTAAAATTGTCGCACTATCTTGTACCGTTTTGGCTGTAGTTCAGGAACAAACAAACAAGAGTTTTAGTCTATAGATGAGGGGAATAGATAAGGTGAATGCACAGTGTATTTTACCCAGAGTAGGGGAATCAAGAACCAGAGGACATAAGCGAGAGAGAAAAGATTCAATAGAAAACTGAGGGGCATCTTTTGCAAACAGAGGATGGTGGCTATACAGAACGATCTGACAGAAAAGGCAGTTAAGGCAGGTACAATAACTGCATTTAAAATATGTTTGGACAGGTATATGGATAGGAAAGGTTTAGAGAGATCTGGGGTAAGCCTGGGTAAGTGGAACTAGTGTAGATGGGACATCTTGGTCAACTTGGGAAATTTGGGCTGAAGGACTTGTTTCCGTGCTGTGTAACACTATGACTCAAGTACAAAAGTACATTAAAGGAAAGAGGGTAACTAGTGAGTGAATAGGTTTCCTCAGATATAAAGTTACTCTGCCTCAGAATTTTATAAATGTTCCATTAGATCGCCCCTCAGCCTCAGATGCTCTAGAGAAACCAGTCCATATTTATGCAACCTCACCAGATAACGACTGCCCAGGCAGCTTCTCCAAAGTAGCCAGATCCTTGTAATGTGGTGACCAGAACTGCACAAACATTTCTAAATGTTGCCCAAGTTTCACGCAGTTGCAACATGACTTGCCAGCGTTTGCACGCAATATACATTAATGACTTGATTGAAGGGATTAAAAGTACCATTAGCAAATTTGCAGATGATACAAAGCTGGGTGGTAGTATGAACTGTGAGGAAGATGCTATGAGGTTGCAGGGTGACTTGGACAGGTTGTGTGAGTGGGCGGATGCATGGCAGATGCAGTTTAATGTGGATAAGTGTGAGGTTATCCACTTTGGTGGTAGGAATAGGAAGGAAGAGTATTATCTGAAAGGTGTCAAATTTGGAACAGGGGACGTCCAACGAGATCTGGGCGTCCTAGTGCGTCAGTCACTGAAAGGAAGCATGCAGGTACAGCAGGCAGTGAAGAAAGCCAATGGAATGTTGGCCTTCATAACAATAGGAGTTGAGTATAGGAGCAAAGAGGTCCTTCTGCAGTTGTACAGGGCCCTAGTGAGACCGCACTTGGAATACTGTGTGCAGTTTTGGTCTCCAAATTTGAGGAAGGATATTCTTGCTATTGAGGGCGTGCAGCGTAGGTTTACTAGGTTAATTCCTGGAATGGCGGGACTATCATATGTTGAAAGACTGGAGCGACTAGGCTTGTATACACTGGAATTTAGAAGGATGAGAGGAGATCTTATCGAAACGTATAAGATTATTAAGGGGTTAGACACGTTAGAGGCAGGAAACATGTTCCCAATGTTGGGGGAGTCCAGAACAAGGGGCCACAGTTTAAGAATAAGGGGTAGGCCATTTAGAACTGAGATGAGGGAAAACGTTTTCAGTCAGAGAGTTGTGAATCTGTGGAATTCTCTGCCTCAGAAGGCAGTGGAGGCTAATTCTCTGAATGCATTCAAGAGAGAGCTAGATAGAGCTCTTAAGGATAGCGGAGTCAGGGGGTATGGGGAGAAGGCAGGAACGGGGTACTGATTGAGAATGATCAGCCATGATCACATTGAATGGCGGTGCTGGCTCAAAGGGCCGAATGGCCTCCTCCTTTCAACATATGACAGTCCCGCCATTCCGGAAATTAACCTAGTAAACCTACACTGCACGCCCTCAATAGCAAGAATATCCTTCCTCAAATTAGGACACCAAAACTGCACACCGTACTCCAGGTGCAGTCTCACTAGGGCCCTGTACAACTGCAGAAGGACCTCTTTGCTCCTATACTCAACTCCTCTTGTTATGAAGGCCAACATTCCATTGGCTTTCTTCACTGCCTGCTGTACCTGCATGCTTCCTTTCAGTGACTGATGCACTAGGACACCAAGATCTCGTTGTACGTCCCCTTTTCCTAACTTACCTTGCCTTTCACTTGCCTTTTTGTCAATAGTACTTAACTCACGTGTATCAAGAAAGCCTCAGAGTTAGTATTTTAAAATAATCCCTCCAAAATAAGCAGACGTGGTTTTCTTTAGAGTTAACTGCCTCTTCCACTGCTTCTTAAAAATACATTTACCAAAGTGAATAAATTCAGATTTCAGGATGATATTGTCTCTTGCAAAATTTGGTTACCCATCACACATCTCCTCTCTGCCCGACGTTAGGTCGCCTCATATAAAACTTCCCATTGTTGTGACAGATTCTAATAGTGAAAGGCCTGTCGAACATGATGCCAATTTAAATTATTCCCATCTGCCTGCACATGGTCTCACCATTCTATACTTGTCAATGTGTTTATCTAAATGACTTTTAACTGCCACTATCAGATCTGCCTCCACCACTTCCCCTGGCAATGTGTTCCAAGCACCTAACACTCTCTGTGAAAACAAGAACTTGCCCTATATATATTCTTTAAACTTTCCTCCTCTCATCTTAAAGCCATGATATCGGATATTTGACATTTCTAGCCTGGAAAGAAAGATTCTGACTATTCTAACCTGTCTGTGGTGCTGTAGTCAGGAGACTCTTTGCCTGCAGGTCCCGGAGCTGGATGTGTGAACATACATTACAATCGCTCCACCCTTCTAAATCTTTATATCTACAGCAGCATTTCTTACTCTAACTATTGAGGGAGTGCAGCGTATGTTCACGAGGTTAATTCCCAGAATGGCGGGACAGTCGTATGTTGAAGGACTGGAGCGACTAGGCTTTTATACACTGGAATTTAGAAGGATGAGAGGGGATCTTATTGAAACATATATGATTATTAAGGGATTGAACACGCTAGAGGCAGGAAACCTGTTTTCCAATGTTGGGTGAGTCCAGACCCAGGGGCCACAGATTAAGAATAAGGGGTAGGCCATTTAGAACGGAGATGAGGAAAAACTTTTTCAGTCAGAGAGTTGTGAATCTGTGGAACTCTCTGCCTTTTAATGTGCACCATCCTTAGGTTCAAATGCCTTTAGAAATTTAAATACTCTCTATCTACAGGACCTCCTCCCTTCCCTCTGCTTGTTACATACTCAGAAAACACAAAGAATACAACCGAAATGAAATCACGTTGATTTGGTTTTTTTAAAAATGAAACCTTCCTAAATGATTAGCTATTTCTTATTTTACTCAGTCAGGGGATGAGAGCTTTGCAGGCTGAGATAACCTTTCATTGCCCATCCCTCATTGGCCTGGAGAAGATGAGCTGAACACTATGATCCTGGAGGTCATAACGTCATAAGTGATCGCAGCAGAATTAGGCCATTTGGCCCATCAAGGCTCCTCTGCTTTCAATCATGGGTGATCTATCTCTGCCTCTCCACCCCAATTCTCCTGTCTTCTCCCATCACCCCTGACACCTGTACTATTCAAAGTACACCCACAATGCGATGAGGGAGAGAGTTCCAGGTTGTTGAACCAGCAGTGGTGAAGGAAGATTGTTATGTTTCCATGTCAGGATGAGGTATGGAGTGGAAGACAACTTCTAGGAGGGTGGTGTACCCATGCTTTTGCTGCCCTTGTCCTTCCAGCTGGGAGAGATCGAGAGGTCGAGGGTTTGGCAGGTGCTGTCTAAGGAGTCTTGGCGAGTTGCTGAAGATGCTACAAGCTGCTGCTGTGTACCTGTGGTGGAGTGAGTGAATGAATGTTGAGGATGGTTCAATGTTTTTTTATTCAATAGTTCTATATTATCACGTCTGCACTGCACAGTGAAATTTGTGCACCTGTCATCAAGTTTTGGTGTCATTTACAAAAATGAAAGAAAACGCCCAAAGTTTGCTGGATGTACTGGAGCGCCCCCCCCCCCGCCCACCACCCCTCCCCCCCACTTACCCCCCCCCCCCACCATCCCCCCCCACCATCCCCCCCACCATCCCCCCCCACCATTCCCCCCCCCCACCACCCCCCCCCCCATCATCCACACACCTCACCACCCCTCCCCCCCCCACCACCCCCCACCAACCCCACACTGATCCAGGTAAGCCCGGGTGAGCCCCAAGCTGCTTGCAGGGCCTCCTCCATCACCCTCGACCAGCTCGGCCGGTTGACCAACGTCCCTCTCCTTGTCTCCTTACCCATCTGTTTCTGTGACTCAGGGAACACTTCCTGCAGCCGACCCTGAAGGTGCTGGAGGCATACCGCTATTCTCACCCATAGGGTTAAAGGCAAACTGCTCTGCATTGGAAGAGATGGGGGATCTGTTGCAAGTATCCCCATTACCACCAGAGGGCACTGTCGTTCCATAATTCTGCATCAATCGCGGGGGTGGGGGGGTTGAATTGTTATTTTTCCAAAGATATATTTTATTCTGCTTATCAATTTCCAAAGTAACTTTAAGTGGCTCTCCACTTACCAATGAAATTGCAATAGAAGCATTTTGGCCCATAGTTTTTCCCGATTCAAAGCATGATCATTTAACCTTCCTAATATTGGCTGGGACTGCAATAGTGTTAAGGGCTCACCTCAGATGGGATGGAATTTGTTGAGTGTGAGGGAGAGGAGAGGGCAGAGATTAACCTATTCTGGGACATAGGGCAGGGCAAGTGCCTGACGTGTCAGTGAGGGAGCACTTTGGAACAATGCCCAGAGGTCTATGAGTTTAGTTTGGTTTAGTTTAGAGATACAGCGCGGAAACAGGCCCTTCAGCCCACCGAGTCCGCACATTAACACAAGCCTTCACGCAGTAGAGACAATTTACACATATACCTACAAAGCCAATTAATCTACAAACGTGTTACGTCTTTGGAGTGTAGGAGGAAACCGAAGATCTCGGAGAAAATTCATGTGGTCACGGGGAGAACGTACAAACTCCGTGGAGACAGCACCTGTGGTCGGGATTGAACCCGGGTCTCCGGCGCTGCAAACGCTGTAAGTCAGCAACTCTACAGCTACGTTTTAAAATAGTTATGGAAAATTACAATTTAAGTTTTAAATTAGGGCAGGGCTAATTTGAACAGTTATGGACAAGAACTTGCAAAGGTTCATTGGAGAAAGATGTTTGTTGGCAAAGACAGCATTGATCCATTACAATTCACCCAGCACCAAAACAGATCCTTGGCAGACGCCATCTCCCTGGCCCTACACATGTTTACATTGATATTACATCTAGGCTTAAGCTCAGGGGTGACCGAGCATTTGCGGTTGCAGCTCCTAGACTGTGGAACAGCATCCCTCTCCCCATCAGAACTGCCCCCTCCATCGACTCCTTTAAGTCCAGGCTCAAAACCTATTTCTACTCCCTAACGTTTGAGGCTCATTGAGGAGGCGCTGTGAACTGTTTGCGTGCTACTGTATGTTTCATTTTTTTTTCCATTGGAACCTAATCAGATGTACAGCACTTTGGTCAACGTGGGTTGTTTTTAAATGTGCTATACAAATAAAATTGACTTGACTTGACTTGACTTGCATTGGATGTGCTGAGCCCGGTGGGCCGAAGGGCCTGTTTCCGCGCTGTATCTCTAAACTAAACCAAACTAAACTCATAGACCTCTGGTCATTGTTCCAAAGTGCTCCCTCACTGACACGTCAGGCACTTGCCCTGCCCTATGTCCCAGAGCAGCACCCTGTCCTCCCCCACTCCCCCTTCCCCCCTCCCTCCTCCCCTCCCCCTAAACTTTAAAATGTGAATAACTTTAAAAATATAACACCGATTTCAATAAAACTACTTGCATTATCACTAAAGTGACAATGGTGAGTAAGGTGGGCCTAAAATTGTCACACTATCGTGTACCGTTTTGGCTGAAGTTCAGTCACAAACAAGATAACAAACGATAGTTTTAGTATATAAATTAACACGTGTACCGCGATACAGTGAAAAAACTTTGTTTTGTGTGCTATCCAGGCAAATCATACCACACATAAGTACAATCAAACCAGGCACAAGTACAACAGGGAGTGCAAACATATCAAGCATACAGAATAGAGTCTTACAGCCACAGAGAAAGTCCAAATAAAAGAATACAAGGGCCGCAGTGCGGTAGGATGGGAGATTAAGACTATAACTTTATTTTATGCTAAGGGTGTAGTCCCAACTCATCCTTGAGTCCTGGCAATATCCTCGTAAATCTTCTCTGCACCCTTTTTCAGCTTGACATCTTTCCCATAACATGGTTCCCAAAACTGGACACAATACTCTAAATGCAGCCTCACCAACATCTTGTACGTGTACAACATGACTTCCCAACTTCTATACTCAGTGCTCTAACTGATGAAGGCCAATGTGCCAAAAGCCTTTTTGACCACCCTATGATGCCACTTTAAATTAACTATACACCTGTAGTCCTAGATCCCTCTGCTCTACCACTCACTGTGTCGGTCCTGCCCCATGTAAGTCCTCCCAAATGCAACACCTCACACTTCTCTGTATTAAATTCTATCAACCATTCCTCAGTCCACCTGCCCAACCAACAAGATCATGCTGCAACTTTTGATAACCATGTTCACTATCTACAATACCACCCACTTTTGTGTCAACTGCAAATTAACTAACCATGCCATGCACGTTCTCGTCCAAATCATTGATATAGATGACAAACAGCAACGGGCCTAGCATCAAACTCTGAGGCACACCACTAGACACAGGCCTCCAGTCTGGAAAACAACCTTCCACCATCACCCTCTGCTTCATTCAATGAAACCAATTTTCTATCCATTCAGCTAGATCTCCATGAATCCCATAGGATCTAAGCTTTCAGAGCACTACCATGCAGAACCTTGTCAAATGCCTTACTAAAATAGATGTTTACAATATCTCCAGCCTCAACCTTTTTAGTCACATCCTCAAAAAACACAATCAGATTCGGGAGATACGACTTCCCACTTACAACACCATGTTGACTATCAGCCCGTGTCCATCTAAGTACATATACACCGATCAGCCAAAACATTATGACCACTGACAGTTGAAGTGAGTAACATTGGTTATCTTGTTACAATGGCACCTGTCAAGGGATGGGATATTTTAGGCAGGAGAAATGGGCAGGAGTAAAGACCTGAATGACTTTGACAAGGGCCAAATTGTTATGGCCAGTCGACTGGGTCAGAGCATCTCTGAAACGGCAAAGCTTGTGGGGTGCTCCCGGTCAGCAGTGGCGAATACCTACCGACAGTGGTCCGAGGAGGGACAGACCACAAACTGGCGACAGGGTGTTGGGCGCCCAAGGCTCATCGATGCGCGAGGGCAACTAAGGCTATCCGAACTGACTGTGCGAAGACGATGAGCCAGTGGAGGGAATGTGATGCTCTGGGCAATGTTCTGCTGGGAAACCCTGGGTCCGGCCATTCAAGTGGACGTCAATTTGACATGTGTCACCTACCTAAACATCATTGCAGACCAGGTACATCCCTTCATGGCAATGGTATTCCCTGATGGCAGTGGCCTCTTTCAGCAGGATAATGCGCCCTGCCATACTGCACACATTGTTCGGGAAATTTGTCTATCTTCAGACACGTCAAGTACCTTCAGCACCTCTGCTACCATAATACTGATTGCTCTCAACCCAATTCCAGTGACTACCGCAAGATCCCTGTCCTCCTGTCTTTCTCCACGGTAAAAACAGTGGAGAAATACTCGTTGAGGACCTTGCCCATCTCCTATGGCTCCACATAGAATTGACCACTTTGATTCCTGAGGGGTCCCACTCTTTCTCTGATTACCCTTTTCCCTTTAATATGCTTTTAACATCTCTTGGGATTCTCCTTAATGCTATCTGCCAGAGCTATCTCCTGTTCCCTTTTTGCCCTTCTGATTTCCCTTTTCAGCTTCGTTCCCAAAACTCCTCCAGGGAAACACTTGATCCCAGCTGCCTATACCTGTCCCATGCCTTCTTCTTCTAACTCTTGACCATTACAAAAATACTCTTGACCAAATACAAAAATTGGGACATTGTGATATTTCTGTACAAGTTATTGGTGAGACCACACTTGGAGTATTGTGTGCAGTTCCAGTCGCTAGTTATTGGAAAGATGTCACTACGTTGGAGAAGGTGCAGAAGATTCACTAGGATGTTACTGATCCTTACGGGTCTAAGTTATAAAGAGAAGCTGGATTGGCTGTGACCTTTTTCCTTTAGAGCATAGGAAGCTGAAGGGTGATCTTTCTGAAGTGTGTAAAATGACAAGAGGCATGGATAAAGTGAAGGAAAAAAACTGCAGATGCTGGTTAAAGTCGAAGGTAGACCCAAAATAACTCAGCAGGTCAGGCAGCATCTCGGGAGAGAAGGAATGGGAGACGTTTCAGGTTGGGATCCATCTTCAGGCTGAGTTACTCTAGCATTTTGTGTCTACCTATGGATAAAGTGAACACTCACAGTCTATTTCCCCATGGTACAGATTGTAAAACTGGAGGACATTGACTTAAGGTTGGAGGGGAGATATTTACGAGGGACCACAGCGCAACATTTTCACTCAGTCCTCTCTTATTATCCCAAACATAGCTTCACAGTTTAAGCTGCACGTTTATTAGAAAGCTGCCACATCTATATTCAAGCAGTTGAACAATTTGAACAATCAATGCAATATTTTAAAGCAGTAAACAATAACTTGAGGAAGTTCATACAACCATTGCAAAGTCTCCATATATTTGATTATCTCTAAATTCTTATCTTACTTTGGGAAGCAACCGGCTAGCTGATACATGCCATCCAAACAACCAGCTTCAATGTTTTATCCTGTACTTTTATCAATGTGAGAATGATGTGGAGAGGGATGTTCTTTCTTGATGCACATATCCCAAATGTTCCTTCTAATAAATGTCCCTTGTGTCGTATATAAAGCGATTGGAATCTCTGGGCCTTATACCTTTACATGTCTGATGTGTCTGCCTGTGCAGATATCATCCAATCTTCCCTCACCTCGACAAGGATGCAGACACAGATTCCGCTGTAGTTCAGCTGTGGGACGCTTATTTGCTGCCTGTTTAAAGAAAATTAAACAGAATCCAGTTACACAAAGCAAAATGGTGAAGAATGCATGAGTCTGAAGGGTCATCCATTCATGTTCTCCAGAGATGCTGCCTGCCCCCTTGTGTTAATACAGCACTTTCTGTGCTTCCAAGCATGAGTTCAAATTAGTTCGAGACATTGCCCAAACTGTTCCATTGAGTGTCTAAACACAGGCCCAATCTATGGTATGTATCTCTGTCCTTGAATAATGTTGTACCCCCATGGGATCTTAGACTCATAGTCATAGAGCATGGAAACAGGCCCTTCAGCCCACCTTGTCCATGCCAAGCAAGTTGTCATTCTGGGCTAATTTCACTTACCTGCATTTGGCCCTCTTGTCCCTTCCTATTCAAATATCTGTCCAAATGTTCTTTGAAAGTCGTAATTGTATCAGTTTCTATACCTTCCTCAGGCAACTCATTGGGGAAATGGACTACTGTCTGCATGAAAAAGTTACCTCTAAAGGTCCCTCAAAATTTTCTGACCCCTCACCTCAAACATACACCCTTTAATTTTATAATCCTCTACCATGGGGAAAAAGACTGTGAGCATTCACCATGTTCCTCATCATCTTGAACACCACAATATGACCGGCCACCCCACAGACTCCTGCACTCCAAATCTAAAAGTTCCAGCCGATGCACCTCTCCTCAAAAATACCTACACTCGAGATTCCCCACTAGACCAAGTTGCTTCTCTCTGTCCAGCATAGTCAGATTAATTCCCGGGATGGCAGGACTGACATATGATGAAAGAATGGATCGACTGGGCTTATATTCACTAGAATCTAGAAGGATGAGAGGGGATCTTATCGAAACATATAAAGTTCTTACGGAATTGGACAGGCTAGATGCAGGAAAAATGTTCCTGATGTTGGGAAGTCCAGAACCAGGGGTCACAGTTTAAGAATAAGGGGTCGGCCATTTAGGCCTGAGATGAAGAAAAACTTTTTCAGCCAGAGAGTTGTGAATCTGTGGAATTCTCTGCCATAGAAGGCAATGGAAGCAAATTCACTGAATGTATTCAAGAGAGAGTTAGATACAGCTCTTAGGGCTAACAGTATCGAAGGATATGGGTAGAAAGCTGGAATGGAGTACTGATTTTGGATGATCAGCCATGATCATATTGAATGGCGGTGCTGACTCAAAGGGCTAAATGGCCAACTCCCGCACGTATTTTCTACGTTTCTATGTTCTGTTTCAATAGAGAACCTATTAACATCGAAAACATTTCAGTAAGACCCCACTTTCACCACCTAAACTGAAGGAAACTTAAATCAATTTGTGACATTTGCCAAAAAGATGTAACCCTGCTTCACCCTGATGGTAATTAAGGTAAGAATGAGGTTGAGTGATCGCTTAGGGACAGATGCCCTCTCTCTGATATCATAGTGACCGATCACTGAAGGATGTGGACAGGGAATGCGAGCTCCATCTTGGCCACTACCGTCCAATCCCCAACAATTCACGGAACAGCTTTTGTTGGCAATTTCAGAGAACAATATCTGAAACCAAGTTGGAATAATGAATTAGAAATTGACTTGCTCTGGATCCCTTCACCTGGATTAAATACTCAGCATTACCAGGTTTGCAAGGACATGTGTTCATAGCCAACTGATCCAACTCGGTGATGGGTGTTAATTTACTCTCTGCACCAAACTTGTTGTCAGACTGAGCTCCTGACGGCTCATCTTCACGCCTGTCATTCCTGTCTGAATCCTCACCATTTCTGCAGCAGTTCACAGATATCACATGGTGTAGATGTGCCATTGTCAACATACCTTGGAGATGACCGTAGATGGACTGAGTGGGTCTTTGCAAATCCTAGCAGAAAACACAGAAATGTTGGAAACAGCAGCTTAGCAACTCGTGCTCAGTGAAATGCCTCAACGTCCTAAATGTGACTTTCCTTACCATGTAGATGGCGTTTGGATCTGCCTGGTGATATCCTGAATTCTACAACAGAACACAATCGAACAGTTACTTTGGTCAAAAAGCTGGCCTCAGAATTCACAGCAGTCATAACACAGTGTTATTAGAAACTACAAAGTCAGGTGTCAAGTCTGCAGAAGAAAGTGGAGGTTTTGTCAATTTAAGCAAAAGATTGCAGTGGACGTTTTGTCAAGTGCAAAAGGTTGCAGTCACTGCAAATAATTGACAGAGGATCAGGAAGATGAAAGGAACAGAATGCTGGGCACTTCACACAAACCCCATCGGCAGTGGGTGTCGAGCAGCCTGAGAACAACCTTTGTTTCCCAATCTCTGAAACTCACAATCGTCGGGCAACTGAAGGGAGAGAGGAAATAAATCGGAGCAGAGGGTCTGAAAGATTGTAGCAGGAATCCTGGCAGTACCCTTCATTGTCCAGTAGAACAAGTGCTGAATATTTTCCATGCGATGATGAGAGATGTTGGGACTACACTCAAAAGAAAAATATAACATTTCCACACACTGAAACGACTGCAATTTCTAATCTGGGACACACACTCCATGGAAATGGGAACAGCAAGCACACACACACACACACACACACACACTCCATGTCACAGAGGAGTCAGCAGTTTCAGCGGAGCTGAAGTACTAAGAATGATTATCGTCAAAGTCATGGGGAGAGATTTCTGAAAGGATTCTGAAACCATATTAAACAAGAACCTGCCTTTTTGTATGGATGCACACTCCATGGGGTTTTGGAATGGAAGTTATCGGACAATTCTTGCTATTGAGGGCGTGCAGCATAGGTTTACTAGGTTAATTCCCGGAATGGCGGGACTGTCATATGTTGAAAGACTGGAGCGATTAAGCTTGTATACACTGGAATTTAGAAGGATGAGAGGGGATCTTATCGAAACGTATAAAATTATTATACGTTAGAGGCAGGAAACATGTTCCCAATGTTGGGGGAGTCCAGAACAAGGGGCCACAGTTTAAGAATAAGGGGTAGGCCATTTAGAACGGAGCTGAGGAAAAACCTTTTTCAGTCAGAGAGTTGTGAATCTGTGGAATTCTCTGCCTCAGAAGGCAGTGGAGGCCAATTCTCTGAATGCATTCAATAGAGAGCTAGATAGAGCTCTTAAGGATAGCGGAGTCAGGGGGTATGGGGAGAAGGCAGGAACGGGGTACTGATTGAGAATGATCAGCCATGATCACATTTAATGGCGGTGCTGGCTCGAAGGGCCGAATGGCCTACTCCTGCACCTATTGTCTATTGTCTATTGTCTATAACAATTGAAGGAGTTGAGCTAATGGTGGAGCTGATGGCCAAATGCTTGGCCTGAGAGGAAGGTTCTGAGTCAACTAAAGCAGGAGAGGTCCAGAGGTTGAACTCCTCTCAGGTTAAACAGCTGAAGATGAACCATCAGTGGATTGTTAGACATGGTGGTGTGTTCTCACACGCCTGCTCACGAGCAGTGCAAGTCCCTCTCTCCATCAACAGATGCACCATGAACATTTACAAATCATAAAGACATTGCGACAATACTCAATGATCCACAAAGCCAGTGGAGTAAATACCTGATGGGAAGCCAATAGCACACTATCAGGGAGAGGGATCCCAGCACAGGTCTGCTTATCCCAGAAAACCATCAGAACTCACCGGGACATTTCTTGCCACGGAAATGTTTTCATAATCTGCTTCTGGGGTCTGATCATCAGCCACTCCGGACTGGGCTGTGAAATAGAGAACAAGTTCTCACTAAGAGCAGCCTCGGAGCTGTGAATCCCACTTTGCTGCCGAACAGCATAATGACGGCTCTTTGACAATCGAACCAGCCCTTCCCATTTCACTAACACCACACAGCAATCAGACCAGACTGAATGAGTTAGTCACACATACAGGACTGGTGGCTTCCAGAAGCTCTGCATCTGATGATGCAAAGGGCTCCAGTAACAGCAAGAACTAGCAGCACCAAAGGCAGAATGATCCAGGCAAGGCACGTCACCCCAACTTGATTCTCCTTTGTTTGAAAATCTGCAAAGAAATCACATCATTGGGTAAACATCAGTGAAGCGTAATGTCAGTGCAGAAGGAAGCCACTTGGCCCACCGTTCTGTGCCAGCTCTTTGAACGAGTGGTCCACTGATCCCAACCCACTCATTCCCCAGAGTCCTGCAAAAGGGTCTCACTGGAATGTATCCAATTCCTGGTGGAATGCTGCTATTCAACCCGTGTCCACCAGCTGACCCAACTGACCACTGAATAAAGCACAGTCCCTAGAGGCACCCTGTTCCTCCAACCTTCATTGACCATTCTGATATAGATGTACTCTGATAAAGGAAGGAAGGGGAGCACCGAGTGATCACAAGCCAGTGAGTTTACTTGGCCAGTTATTGGAATATATCCTACTGAACCAAATGAGCATTCATTTAGAAATCATTTAATGTCAGCAAGCTAGAATTGGGTCCCGTTGTAACAGTACGGAGGTGACACGCAGAGAGGTCAGGGTGGGAGTGGGAGGGGGGGGGGGGTTAATGTGGTGACAACAGGAAGCTCAAGGTCACTCCTGTAGATGGAGTGGAAATACACCACAAAGCATTCACTCCACATGTGTAGAAAGGAACTGCAGATGCTGGTTTATGCCGAAGACAGGCACAAAGTGCGAGAGTAACTCAGGGGTCAGGCAGCATCTCTGGATAAAAAGGATGGGTGACCTTTCGGGTTAGAACCCATGTTTACACCCTGCACTGTTACATTGTCTGAAGAAGGCATCTGACCTGAAACGTCACCCATTTTATTTCACCAGAGATGCTGCCCGACCCGATGCTGAGTTACTCCAACACTTTGTGTCATCTATGTTTAATTTCCTCAGTGTGGAAGAGACCACGCGCAGAACATCAAATGCAGTACGTCCGTTTGGAAAAAGGGCAAGTCATTCACCGCTTAACCTGAAAAGACTATTTGTGATCCTGGACGGTGGGAAGAGAAGAGGTGAAAAGCCAAGTGATGCTTCTCCAGTGTTTTGCGTGGAGCCATGCCGTATGAGTGGTTTGTGGGGACGGACGAGGTGCTGACGGGATTTTGTCAGATCTGGTGAACAATACAAAGAATGATTGGATGAATATGGCAGGTTCCTGGGCGGAAGGTAAGGAGCAAGGGAACTATGTTCCGATCCACTCCTGGAAAGAGGAGGAGTGGGAGCATAGATGGCAGGAAAATCAATAAGATGTGATCAAGGACTCTTTCCACTCCAGTAGAGGAGAAGTCATTGTTCAGGAAGAAGGAAGACATTTCAGTGGCATCTCTTAGGGCAACTTATTGTTTCTTCCCGTCATCATTTTGGCTCAGTTTGTCCTGCTAGATGCGTCCTTGGGCACACTATTGATGACACATCTCACAGACAAGGAAGCATGATGTGCTTACACATCATCACATTGAATTCAATCAGAGATATTTCCTTTGTACTACCCATTCCTTCCTTCTCACAGAAATGTTTTAATTCTGTTTTTTCTTTCTCCACAGATGCTGCCTGGCCTGCTGGTGGTCACAGGGAGAACATACAAACTCCGTACAGACAGCACCCCCGGTCAGGATTGAACCTGGGTCTCTGGCGCTATAAGGCAGCAACTCTACCGCTGCGCCACTGTGCCACCCCAGTGAACATAAATCTGGATATTTCAAAATGGTTACGTAAAATGACAGAGATAATTTGGAATAGGGGGCTTAAATTGGGCGAGGGCCAATTTCACTGCATTAAATCAGGATCTGGCAAATGTAGACTGTGAGAATTTACTTACCTGCAAGTCAAAATCTGCACAGTGGGACGGATTCGAAGGAGAAAGAACAAGAACTCAAGGTCAACATATTTGTGTGAGGGTGAATGTCAAGAGGAACAAGAATAGGGAACCCGGGATCCTGAGGGTTGGATAAAGAGAAAATAGGAAGCATATGGCTGGTATAGGGAACTAAAGAAGAGAAAAGCCCTCAAGAGTATAAATAGTGCTGGGAGTCGCTTAAAAAAGTTAGGAAGGCAAAGAGAGGTCAGGAAATAACACTGGCAGAGTGAACTAAAGTGCATTTGAAATATATTAAGGACAAAGTTAAAAACTGGGGAAAATATGACTCATTAGGGGCATTGGGGGCAAGCTGTACATGGAGCCTAAAGGTAAACAATAGACAATAGACAATAGACAATAGGTGCAGGAGGAGGCCATTCAGCCCTTCGAGCCAGCACCGCCATTCAATGCGATCATGGCTGATCACTCTCAATCAGTACCCCGTTCCTGCCTTCTCCCCATACCCCCTCACTCCGCTATCCTTAAGAGCTCTATCCAGCTCTCTTGAAAGCATCCAACGAACTGGCCTCCACTGCCTTCTGAGGCAGAGAATTCCACACCTTCACCACTCTCTAACTGAAAAAGTTCTTCCTCATCTCCGTTCTAAATGGCCTACCCCTTATTCTTAAACTGAGGCCCCTTGTTCTGGACTCCCCCAACATTGGGAACATGTTTCCTGCCTCTAATGTGTCCAATCCCCTAATTATCTTATATGTTTCAAAAAGATCCCCCCTCATCCTTCTAAATTCCAGTGTATACAAGCCTAATTGCTCCAGCCTTTCAACATACGACAGTCCCGCCATTCCGGGAATTAACCTAGTGATCCTACGCTGCACGCCCTCAATAGCAAGAATATCCTTCCTCAAATTTGGAGACCAAAACTGCACACAGTACTCCAGGTGCGGTCTCACCAGGGCCCGGTACAACTGTAGAAGGACCTCTTTGCTCCTATACTCAACGTGATGCCCTAAATGAGTACTTCTCATCAGAATTCACCATGGAACAGACGTTGCAGCAAATCAATCCATATGTAGTCGAAGCGCAATCATGAACCGATTGAGGAACTGAGTGGTCTATTTCTGCTTCTAATTCTTCTGTTCACACTAAACTGTTAAAGAGGTCTTGAGATGTGCTGTTCTGTGAGCTTTGATGGTGGATTAGTGACGTTAGCTATCAAGAGAGTTCGGACAACCTTGAATTATTTTCTCGGGAGCGTCAGAATATGATAGGAAAGCTAGTTCACATGTAGGTAGCTGCATTTTGCATACGGAGTTATTTATTGTCCTTGGCATAAGTTGGTATATTCTGTTAGATAGTTAGATAACACTTTGGCTTTGGGCTTGGTTTTCTTAGTTAAGCGCTTATCCTGAAGTTGTAGCACATACTTGGGTTTCAAGTGTAATTTATAAAATTACGAGACCAAGTTGGGCCCAAACCTCTCCTGCATTGGTGCAGCACCCTCTCCTCCCCCACAATATTATGCTTTTTTTATGGTGCATCTGTAGAAATTGGTGAGAGTCACTGGAAACACTCCAAATTTCCTGTTTCTGGCATGCGACCTTTTCTTTGGCACTGGGATGATAATGGTCTTTGAAGTCTTGGGGACGTCAGCATGATGTAGAGTGGGGTGAAAGATGTTTGTGAATACCTCTACCAGCTGATCCGTGGCTCCAAGGTTGAGGCCAGGACTCCATTCAGACCCATTGCTGTCCACGGATTTACTCTCAGGAAGTCTGACCTTACATTTGTCGCAAAGGGTAGTTGTGGAGAATTTTTTTTTCATATTGGAGTGCTGTTCTGTACGGGCCAGCATTTGGTGCACTGTTTTTGTTGTTTGTTGTTCATATTAAAGATTTTGAGGACAATATAGTTAACAATGTTCAAAAATTTTGAAGATCGCAATAAAATGGGTTACAAACTGTACAGTGTGGAAGAATATCCAACATGATATGGTTCCAACAGGATCTTGATCAGTTGTGAAGGTGGGCCAAGAAATACCAAATGGAATTTAACACTGACAAGTGTATGGGGTGACACTTTGGTGTGTGAAACTAGAGGAGGACTAACACAGTAAATGATAAACCCCTGGGGAGTATTGTACCACAGAATGAATTGGGATTGCAGGCGCATGCTTCCCTGAAAGTAGCGATTCAGGTGGATAAGATGGTAAAGAGGGCATATAGCATCTTTACCTTCATTGAGAAGTGCATTGAATAATAAATTTGAGACACCATGATGTCCTTTCTCCTTGGTGAGACCATACATGAGTACTGCAGCAGTTCCAGTCGCTCAGACATAGAGGAATGCCATTAAGTTGGAAAGGGTAGAGAAGAGATTCACTATGATGGTACCTGGATTTGCATGCTGGAATTATAAGGAGAGGTTGGATAAGCTGGGATAATTTTCATTTGAGCAAAGGCTGAAGAATGACGAATATTGTGGTGTACAAGGTTATGTGGAGCATGGATCAAGTGAACATTCACAGTATGTTTCCAAGGGTAGAAGCATCTAAAACTACAGGACATAGGCTTAAGGTGAGTGGGGAGGGATAATAGAGGGACCTCAGGGGCAGCTTTTTCACTTAGAGCATAGTCCTTATCTGGAACGAGCTACCAGAGGAAGCTATAGAAGTGGTTACAGTTATGCGTTTCAAAGATATTTTGGCAGATGTATGGATAGGGAGGGTTGCGAAGGATATGAACTAAATGTGGTTAAATTAGACTAGCCCAGAATACCAACTTGGTGGGCATGAAGGATCTGGTTCCATGCTGTATATCAGTAGGACTCTATTCTCTATGACCCCGCGAACTGTCCACCTGATCTATGATTCTTTCAATAATGTGCAGATGCTGGGGAGGTTTGTCTGGGGGAGGATAGATGCCACTCAGCTAGAAAGAGGGCAACCAGTATATTACCAAGGACTGAGATACAGGGGGAGTTGACAGCTTAGGACTGTATTCATTAGAGCTTAAGAGGATGAAGGTTGAAGTTATACAAGTGTATATAATCATAAGGGGCATAGATAGGTTGAATGTACACAGACTTTTACCCAGGATTTCGGAATCAAGAAATAAGGGGAACAGGCTTTAAGATGAGATGGCAGTCACATGAAAGTAATTGAGGCAAGTACAACAGCAAGACTTAAAAGATATTTGGACAGCTGCCTAGATAGCAGAAATTTATGGGGACATGGGTCAAATGCGGGCAAATGGGCTCGCGTATATGTAATAGAAGCAAGTACAATAGCAAGACAAAGTACATTTGGACAGCTACATTGATAGCAGAGGTTTATGAGACGATGGGTCAAATGCAGGCAAATGGTACGGATACAGTATATGGGCATCTTGTTCGGTGTGAACGAGTTGAGCCAACAGACCTGTCCACCTGCTGCATATGAATCTATGACTCAATGACTCAGTACATTTCTAATAATGAATGTTTCTGTGGAACTGAAAACATTGTATCAGGGTTCCTTATGAAATGTTAACACAGGAACATTATTGGAAATAGAGGCAACATAAAGTACTCACTGGTTACAGTCAGCTGGGTACCTTTTCCAAAGATGTTCCCCCAGATGCCACAGATGTAATCATCAGAGTCATTGATCTTCACCTCTCTGATGGTCAGTAAATAACTGTTACTGGTGATGTCCCTAGAAAGTTGAAATCGCTCGGAATAGCCCGATGACCTGTGAACACTACCATCAGGGTAAAGAGTGAGGATTATTCCATCGGATGTCAATTTATTGCGTGAGTTGTACCAGTGTCCCTGGAACCTCTCCACAGTGTTTCTCACATCGCTGCTCTCCAGGGCACACCGTATTTCCACCCTTTCATTTTCATGCACCCGCAGAGCTTCTGGGGATTGTACCAGGGCCGTGCTTGCTTTTATACCTGTGGGTAATAACAAGTGAATGTCAGAGGGAGCAGAGCCCAGTGGATATAATGACAGTGCCAAACAGGACAGGGACGGAGTAGGATGGGTGGTGAACTAACCAAACGGATGCATTAATGGGGTGAACAGGAGGCTGGAGGCAAGCCTGAGACAATTGGATTCAAAATTGGCTTGGAGGAAGAAATCACAGGGTATCCGTTTAGAGTTGTTTTTCTTATTGGAAGCCTGTAACCAGTGGAGTGTTGTAGGGGTCGGTGCTGAGTCCACTGTTGTTTGTTATCTACATTAACAATTTGGATGATAATGTAGTTAACATTAGAACATTGAACATAGAACAATACACCACAGGAACAGGCCCTTCTCCCCATAATGTCTGCACCAAGCATGATGCCGCAGCAAACTAATCTCCTCTACATGTCGTCCATATCCCTCCACTCCTCTGCATATCCATGTGCCTATCGAAAAATCTCATAAATGCCACAATTAAATGGTCCACATTTGGAGTACTGTGTAGAGTGCTGAACAGCCCATTACTGTAAGGTTGGGGAGGCTTTGAGAGCATACTGAAGAGGTCAACGAGGATGTTGCCTGGATTATTAAAAGTTATAAGGCGAGTTTAGACAAAGTTGGATTGCTTTCCCCAGAGAGTTGGAGGCTGTGGGACAATCTTATAAAAATGCATAAAATTATGAGAGACATAGATAGAGGAGACGGTCAGAATCTTTTTCTCAGGATAGAAATGTCAAATGCTAGATGACACAGTTCTAAGATGAGAGAGGGAATATTTAAAGGAAGTTTTACAGGAGATATGACAGCAAAGTTTAAAAAACATTTAGAATGATAAATGATCAGCCTGGGTAAAGAGGTATATTGATGGATGTATGGATAGGGAGGGTTGCGAAGGTTATGAACTAAATGCGGTTAAATTAGACTAGCCCAGAATACCAACTTGGCGGGCATGAAGGATCTGGTTCCATGCTGTATATCAGTATGACTCTATTCTCTATGACCCCGTGAACTGTCCACCTGATCTATGATTCTTTCAATAATGTGCAGATGCTGGGGAGGTTTGTCTGAGGGAGGATAGATGCTACTCAGCTTGAAGGAGGTCATCCAGTATATTACCAAGGACCGAGATACAGGGCGAGCTGACAGCTTAGGACTGTATTCATTAGAGCTTAAGAGGATGAAGGTTGAAGTTATACAAGTGTATATAATCATGGGGGGCATAGATAGGTTGAATGTACACAGACTTTTACCCAGGATTTCGGAATCAAGAAATAAGGGGAACAGGCTTTCAGATGAGATGGCAGTCACATGAAAGTAATTGAGGCAAGTACAACAGCAAGATATTTGGACAGCTGCCTAGACAGCAGAAATTTATGGGGACATGGGTCAAATGCGGGTAAATGGGCTCGCATATATGTAATAGAAGCAATTACAATAGCAAGACAAAGTACATTTGGACAGCTACATTGATAGCAGAGGTTTATGGGACGATGGGTCAAATGCAGGCAAATGGTACGGATATAGTATATGGGCATCTTGCTCGGTGTGAACGAGTTGAGCCAACAGACCTGTCCACCTGCTGCATATGAATCTATGACTCAATGACTCAGTACATTTCTAATAATGAATGTTTCTGTGGAACTGAAAACATTGTATCAGGGTTCCTTATGAAATGTTAACACAGGAACATTATTGGAAATAGAGGCAACATAAAGTACTCACTGGTTACAGTCAGCTGGGTACCTTTTCCAAAGATGTTCCCCCAGATGCCACAGATGTAATCATCAGAGTCATTGATCTTCACCTCTCTGATGGTCAGTAAATAACTGTTACTGGTGATGTCCCTAGAAAGTTGAAATCGCTCGGAATAGCCCGATGACCTGTGAACACTACCATCAGGGTAAAGAGTGAGGATTATTCCATCGGATGTCAATTTATTGCGTGAGTTGTACCAGTGTCCCTGGAACCTCTCCACAGTGTTTCTCACATCGCTGCTCTCCAGGGCACACCGTATTTCCACCCTTTCATTTTCATGCACCCGCAGAGCTTCTGGGGATTGTACCAGGGCCGTGCTTGCTTTTATACCTGTGGGTAATAACAAGTGAATGTCAGAGGGAGCAGAGCCCAGTGGATATAATGACAGTGCCAAACAGGACAGGGATGGAGTAGGATGGGTGGTGAACTAATCAAACGGGGACAATTGGATTCAAAATTGGCTTGGAGGAAGAAATCACAGGGTATCCGTTTAGAGTTGTTTTTCTTATTGGAAGCCTGTAACCAGTGGAGTGTTGTAGGGGTCGGTGCTGAGTCCACTGTTGTTTGTTATCTACATTAACAATTTGGATGATAATGTAGTTAACATTAGAACATTGAACATAGAACAATACAGCACAGGAACAGGCCCTTCTCCCCATAATGTCTGCACCAAGCATGATGCCGCAGCAAACTAATCTCCTCTACATGTCGTCCATATCCCTCCACTCCTCTGCATATCCATGTGCCTATCGAAAAATCTCATAAATGCTACAATTAAATGGTCCACATTTGGAGTACTGTGTAGAGTGCTGAACAGCCCATTACTCTAAGGTTGGGGAGGCTTTGAGAGCATACTGAAGAGGTCAACGAGGATGTTGCCTGGATTATTAAAAGTTATAAGGAGAGTTTAGACAAAGTTGGATTGCTTTCCCCAGAGAGTTGGAGGCTGTGGGACAATCTTATAAAAATGCATAAAATTATGAGAGACATAGATAGAGGAGACGGTCAGAATCTTTTTCTCAGGATAGAAATGTCAAATGCTAGATGACACAGTTCTAAGATGAGAGGGGGAATATTTAAAGGAAGTTTTACAGGAGATATGACAGCAAAGTTTAAAAAACATTTAGAATGATAAATGATCAGCCTGGGTAAAGAGGTATATTGATGGATGTATGGATAGGGAGGGTTGCGAAGGTTATGAACTAAATGCGGTTAAATTAGACTAGCCCAGAATACCAACTTGGCGGGCATGAAGGATCTGGTTCCATGCTGTATATTAGTATGACTCTATTCTCTATGACCCCGTGAACTGTCCACCTTATCTATGATTCTTTCAATAATGTGCAGATGCTGGGGAGGTTTGTCTGAGGGAGGATAGATGCTACTCAGCTAGAAAGAGGTCATCCAGTATATTACCAAGGACCGTGATACAGGGCGAGCTGACAGCTTAGGACTGTATTCATTAGAGCTTAAGAGGATGAAGGTTGAAGTTATACAAGTGTATATAATCATGGGGGGCATAGATAGGTTGAATGTACACAGACTTTTACCCAGGATTTCGGAATCAAGAAATAAGGGGAACAGGCTTTCAGATGAGATGGCAGTCACATGAAAGTAATTGAGGCAAGTACAACAGCAAGATATTTGGACAGCTGCCTAGATAGCAGAAATTTATGGGGACATGGGTCAAATGCGGGTAAATGGGCTTGCATATATGTAATAGAAGCAAGTACAATAGCAAGACAAAGTACATTTGGACAGCTACATTGATAGCAGAGGTTTATGGGATGATGGGTCAAATGCAGGCAAATGGTACGGATATAGTATATGGGCATCTTGCTCGGTGTGAACGAGTTGAGCCAACAGACCTGTCCACCTGCTGCATATGAATCTATGACTCAATGACTCAGTACATTTCTAATAATGAATGTTTCTGTGGAACTGAAAACATTGTATCAGGGTTCCTTATGAAATGTTAACACAGGAACATTATTGGAAATAGAGGCAACATAAAGTACTCACTGGTTACAGTCAGCTGGGTTCCTTTTCCAAAGATGTTCCCCCAGATGCCACAGATGTAATCATCAGAGTCATTGATCTTCACCTCTCTGATGGTCAGTAAATAACTGTTACTGGTGATGTCCCTAGAAAGTTGAAATCGCTTGGAATAGCCCGATGACCTGCGAACACCACCATTAGGGTAAAGAGTGAGGATTATTCCATCATTATTCAATTTATTGCGTGAGTTGTACCAGTGTCCCTGGAACCTCTCCACAGTGTTTTTCACATCGCTGCTCTCCAGGGCACACCGTATTTCCACCCTTTCATTTTCATGCACCCGCAGAGCTTCTGGGGATTGTACCAGGGCCGTGCTTGCTTTTATACCTGTGGGTAATAACAAGTGAATGTCAGAGGGAGCAGAGCCCAGTGGATATAATGACAGTGCCAAACAGGACAGGGACTGAGTAGGATGGGTGGTGAACTAATCAAACGGGGACAATTGGATTCAAAATTGGCTTGGAGGAAGAAATCAAAGGGTATCCGTTTAGAGTTGTTTTTCTTATTGGAAGCCTGTAACCAGTGGAGTGTTGTAGGGGTCGGTGCTGAGTCCACTGCTGTTTGTTATCTACATTAACAATTTGGATGATAATGTAGTTAACATTAGAACATAGAACATAGAACAATACAGCACAGGAACAGACCCTTCTCCCCATAATGTCTGCACCAAGCATGATGCCGCAGCAAACTAATTTCCTCTACATATCATCCATATAACTCCACTCCTCTGCATATCCATGTGCCTATCGAAAAATCTCATAAATGCTACAATTAAATGGTCCACATTTGGAGTACTGTGTAGAGTGCTGAACAGCCCATTACTCTAAGGTTGGGGAGGCTTTGAGAGCATACTGAAGAGGTCCACGAGGATGTTGCCTGGATTATTAAAAGTTATAAGGAGAGTTTAGACAAAGTTGGATTGCTTTCCCTGGAGAGTTGGAGGCTGTGGGACAACCTTATAAAAATACATAAAATTATGAGAGGCATAGATAGGGTAGACGGTCAGAATCTTTTTCCCAGGATAGAAATGTCAAATGCTAGATGATGCAGTTCTAAGATGAGAGGGGGAATGTTTAGAGAAAGTTTTACAGAAGATATGACAGCAAAGTTTAAAAAAACATTTAGAATGATAAATGATCAGCCAGGGAAAAGAGGTATATTGATCCTATGCAGGCAGATGGGATTAATTTAGATTGGCATTATGGTCTGTAGACATCATGGGCAACATACCCGCTCCTGTGCTCTACTGTTCTATGTCTTCAGGGTGTATAAGGAGCATGATGCACTCACCATGCAACTTCATTCTTAGAGTACTTGTGTTCCAAAACAAATGCTATAATTGTAGAATTCACACTTAATCCTCACTATGGGTGCTGTCTGTATGGAGTTTGTACGTTCTCCCCGTGAGAACATGGGTTTTCTCCGAGCGCTCAAGTTTCCTCCCACACTCCAAAGTCGTACAGGTTTGTAGGTTAATTGGCCCTTGAGTTTAGGATGGAACTAGTGTGCGGGGAATGCGGACCTCAGAAATAGTTGATGCCTTAGTGATAATTTTTCAAAACTCTTTAGATTCTAGAGTAGTTCCTGAGGACTGGAGGGTAGCTAATGTAATCCCACTTTTTAAAAAGGGAGGGAGAAAGAAAACGGGGAATTATAGACCAGTTAGCCTAACATCGGTAGTGGGGAAAATGCTAGAGTCAGTTATTAAAGATGTGATAGCATTACATTTGGAAAGTGGTGAAATCATCGGACAAAGTCAGCATGGATTTACCAAAGGCAAATCATGTCTGACGAATCTTATAGAATTTTTCGAGGATGTAACTAGTAGAGTGGATAAGGGAGAACCAGTCGATGTGTTATGTCTGGACTTTCAGAAGGCCTTCGACAAGGTCCCACATAGGAGATTGGTGTACAAACTTAAAGCACACGGTATTGAGGGTTCAGTGTTGAGGTGGATAGAAAATTGGTTGGCGGACAGGAAGCAAAGAGTAGGAATAAACGGGTCCTTTTCGGAATGGCAGGCAGTGACTAATGGGGTACCGCAAGGCTCAGTGCTGGGACCCCAGTTATTTACAGTGTATATTAATGATTTGGACGAGGGAATTGAATGCAACATCTCTAAGTTTGCGGATGACACGAAGCTGGGTGGCAGTGTTAGCTGCGAGGAGGATGCTAGGAGGCTGCAGAGTGACTTGGATAGATAGGCGAGTGGGCAAATGCATGGCAGATGCAATATAATGTGGATAAATGTGAGGTTATCCACTTTGGCGGCAAGAACAGGAAAGCAGAGTATTACCTGAATGGTGACCGATTGGGATAAGGGGAGATGCAACGTGACCTGGGTGTCATGGTGCACCAGTCATTGAAAGCAAGCATGTAGGTGCAGCAGGCAGTGAAGAAAGCGAATGGTATGTTGGCATTCATAGCAAGAGGATTTGAGTTTAGGAGCAGGGAGGTTCTGCTGCAGTTGTACAGGGCCTTGGTGAGACCGCACCTGGAGTATTGTGTGCAGTTTTAGTCTCCTAACCTGAGGAAAGACGTTCTTGCCTTAGAGGGAGTACAGAGAAGGTTCACCAGATTGATCCCTGGGATGGCGGGACTTACATATGAGGAAAGACTAGATAGACTGGGCTTATACTCGCTGGAATTTAGAAGACTGAGGGGGGATCTTATAGAAACATATAAAATTCTTAAGGGGTTGGAGAGGCTAGATGCGGGAAGATTGTTCCCGATGTTGGGGGAGTCCAGAACCAGGGGTCACAGCTTAAGGATAAGGGGAAGTCTTTTAGGACCGAGATGAGAAAACATTTCTTCACACAGAGAGTGGTGAGTCTGTGGAATTCTCTGCCACAGAAGGTAGTTGAGGCCAGTTCATTGGCTATATTTAAGAGGGAGTTAGATGTGGCCCTTTTTGCTAAAGGGATCAGGGGGTATGGAGAGAAGGCAGGTACAGGCTACTGAGCTGAATGATCAGCCATGATCATATTGAATGGCGGTGCAGGCTCGAAGGGCCGAATGGCCTACTCCTGCACCTATTTTCTATGTTTCTATGCTTCTATGAGTCAGTGGGCTGTAGGGCCTATCTCCGTGCTGTATCTCTAAACTAAAGTAAATGTCAGACTCACACCACATCCCATCCTATGCCAGGTTCTGTAATAGAACTTCTAACACCACCCAAACACACTGGTACTTACCCACCACCAAACAGATGGAGAGGGTCGCAGCAAAAAGGCATTTATCGCTCATCTCAATGGAATGCTGGCCAGAATTTAGTGAATATGCAGAAATCAACTTGGGTCACAATAATGTTCTTTGCTGATTGTGCATTCTACTTCCTTCCTCCAGCAGTACTTGGAAGTATAGAAAGAGGAAGCAGTGGCAATAGTGTTTCTGACCGCTGTTTGCTTCACAAGGGAAGTTAGTTATTTCCTGCAGCATGATGGCCTGACTGATAAGAACACAAGACAGCAGGAGCAGGACTAGGCCACTTAGGCCCTCAAACTCACCCTGCCATTCAATGTGATCATGGCTGATCTACCTCAGGCCGTGTCTCCTCTGTGCTGGATCCCCAGAGTCCACAATCTTACCATCTACCTGCAGTTCAAATCCTTCCAATGATTTGGTTTCCCCAACCCACTGGTGTAGTGAATTCCAGAGATTCACTGCCATCTCTAAAAGAAATGTCATCGTGCCTTGGTTTTAAGTGTTATTCCCATTATCTTGAAACACACAAACCCCTCATTTGAAATGCTCCCACTGGTGAAAACATGGATTCAAATAGCACAGAGACAGGCCCTTCGGCCCGACATATCCTTGCTGACTATACCTGCACAAGTGCACTAATCCAATTTGCCCGCATTTGGTTTGTATTCTTCTATGCCTTACCTATTGAAGTAACTGTCAAAATGTGCCTTAAATGTCGTGATTGTATCTGATTTCACCATCTCCTCTGGTGGTGAGTTGCAGATATCAACCTCCCTATGTGTAAACTTTCCCGTCAGATCTTTAAAAATCCTTTCCTTCACCCGAACCCTCTGCACTCTTGGATTCATAGAGAGCTGTGCTGCACGGATGCTTTTTGACCCACTTTGCCCATGCTGACTGAGCTGGCATATTGGGCTAGTCCCATTTGCCTGCATTTGGCCCTCTAAGCTCTTCCTTTCCCTATATATGTGCAAGTTATTTTAAAAGTCAAAATTAGATCTGCTTCAATACCTTCATCTGACAGCTTATTTCAGATAGTTCAGAAAAGATTTCTCAAGCAAAATGTAGATAGTCCTACGAGATCATCTAGTAGACTAAAAGACTGAATGAAGACTTTCAGGTGGTCTTTGGTAAAGTCATAGAGTGGAAACAGGCCTTTCAACCCAACATGCCCACACCAGTCAACACATCCTATCTACACTAGTCCCACCTGCCTGTGTTTGGCCCATATCCCTTCAAACCTGTCCTATCCATGTGCCTGTCTAATTGGTTCTTAAATGTTGCAATAGTCCCTGACTCAACTACCTCCTCCGGCAACTTGTTCCATACACCCACCACCCTCTGTGTGAAAATGTTACCCCTCAGATTCCTATTAAACCTTTCCCACTTCACCTTAAACCTATGTCCTCTGGTTCTCAATTCCCCTACTCTGGAAAAGAGACTCTGTGTGTCTACCTGATATATTCCTCTTATGATTTTATACACCTCGATAAGATCAATATACACCTCTATAAGAGTTGCACATGAGGCTGCTAAACAATTTAGGAGCCCATGGTATTATATGCAAGAGTACTGGCATGGATAAAAGATAGGCTGATTGGCAGAAGGTAAAGAGTGGGAATAAAGGGACATTTTCTGGCTGGCTGCCGGTGAATAGTGGTGTTCTGCAGGAGTCGATGTTGGGTCCGTTACCTTTCACGTTTTATGTTACCTATATGGATGATAGAATTGATGGCTTTGTGGCCAAGTTTGCAGATGATACGAAGGTAGGTTGAAAGGCTGCAGAAGGACTTGAACAGGTTAGGAGAGTGGGCAAAGAAGTGGCAGATGGACTACATTATAGTAAAGTGTAGGGTGATGCTTTTTCTTTAAATGGGGAGAGGATTCAGAAATCAGAGATGCAAAGGGACTAGGGCATGATGGAGCAGGAAACACTGTAGTAAGAATGGCAAATGGATTGTTAGCATTCATTTCAAGAACACTAGAATATACAAACAAGGATGAAATGCTGAGGCTTTATAAGACACTGATCAGATTCTGAACAGTTTTGGGCCGTATATCCGAAGAAGGATGTACTGGTGTTGGAGAAGGTCCAATAGTCCCATGGATAAATGGGTTGATGTATACCGTGCATTTGAAGGCTCTGGGCATGTACTTACTGGAGTTTAGAAGGATGAGGAGGGATCTCATTAAAACCTACCGAATAATGAAAGAACTAAAGTGGATGTGAAAAGAAGTTTCCAGTAGTGGGTAGGTCCAGGACTAGAGGGCACAAACTCAGAATAAAAGGACACACCTTAAGAATTGATATGAGGAGAAATTTCTTCAGCCGCATGGTGGTGAATCTGTGGAATTCATTGTCACAGATGGCAGTGGAGCCCAAGTCATTGGGTACTTTTAAAGTGGAGATTCATTGTGTTTTTTTATAGTAAGGTCATCAAAGGTTACAGGGAGAAGGCAGGACAATTGGGTTGAGAGGGAAAATAGTGCAGCCATGACCAAATGGCGAAGCAGAGTCAAAGGGTCGAATGGCCTAATTCTGCTCTTATGTCTTAACAGTGGAGATGGTAATGGCAGCTAGGGAATAAAATTGACTTGACTTGACTTGACTTGAAACTTATCCACCTTACAAAAGAGGAGCTGTTGGCAGTCTTGAGGGGCATAAAGGTAAATAAATCCTCTGCCACCAGAGGACTATCGGAACACAGCTACCAGCCTTGGAGGGCATCTACAACACACGATGCCTCAGAAAAGCCACCAGCATCCACAAAGGCTCTTCACACCCCTGCAACAGTCTGTTCGAACTCCTTCCATCGGGCAGACGATACAAGGCCTTCTATGCCTGCACCTCCAGACTCAGGAACAGCTTCATCCCCAGGGACATAGCTGCTATGAACCGGTCCTGCTGAGCCGGATGGTCACAACGCACAGTGATCCGGCACAGATCTACTTGCACTTTATTCTGTTTTAAAACTGTTACAATTTGTTTCATTAGGTTGTTTAAATTAATACTGACTAGCTAATTAAATTATTGCATCGTATGGGAGGCGCATTCCCAATCTCGTTGTACCCCTGTACAATGACAATAAAGATATATTGTATTGTATTGTATTGTGTATTTAGTCCCTTTACCCAATTACCATGAGGTCCAATTCTGCACTGACTCCATTTACAGGTTTGCAGCTGACACCATTATAGTGTGCCAGATTGCGAACAATGATGAGACAGAGCTCAGGAAGGTGATAGAGAGCTTTATTGCATGGTGCCAAGACAATAACCTCTCCTTCAATGTCAACATTATTAAGGATTTGGTTATTGATCAGGAAGAGGAATGAAGTACACGCCCCAGTCTGTATCAATGGTGCAAAAGTGGCAATGGTTGAGATTGTAGGTTTGTACAAACCCACATTTTGTCCTTGTCCAAGCATATTGACACCATTGCCAAGAAAGCACCACCAAAACAGTGCAGTCCATCACTTAAACCAGCCTCCCCCACATGGACTCCATCTATATCTCACACTGGCTCTGGAAAGCAGCCTGCATAATCAAGGACACTTACACTCTGGTCTCTTTACTCTCCTCCCCTCCCATCTCAAGCAGAAGATGCAAAAGTTTGAAAGGATGTAATATCAGATTCAAGAACAGCTTCTTCCCCACTGTTATCAGACCCTTGAACGAACCTCTCATATGTTAGGGATGAATTCCTGATCTTCCAATCTACCTCACTGTGGCTCTTGCGCTTTTATTTATCTGCACTTTTTCTGTAGCTGTACACATGTATGGTATGATTTGCCCGGATGACATGCAAAACAAAGTTTCTCATTGTATCTCTTTACATGACAATAATAAACCAATACCAATAATAAGCATCAATAATAAGTGATCAATATCACTTGATCAGAAATGAAAGTTGAATTGCTAAACATAATTATTTGGGCCTCCGTTGCTCAGTAAAAGTCATGTGCCAACAAAAATCCCAAGCCGAAGTGTCACAGTTCTAAAATCATAGAGGTGTACGGCACAGAAAGAGGCCCTTTGGCACAACCTTCCTTGCTGATCAAGTTGCAACTCTTAAGTGAATGAACCAGTCCATGTCTCATGTAGCAAGACGCAGACAATATTTAGGCATTTGATACTCAATGGAATCACAATCACTGAGTCACCCACCATCAACATCCTGGGAGCCAGGTACTCAACTGGAACTGGCTTCAAGAACAGGTGAAGGACCGGATTGAATTGAATTGAATTGAATAAAATTTTATTAGCCAAGTATGTATACATACAAGGGAATTTGCTTTGGTGCTTTGCTCACAAAAGGATAAAAACACAATATATACATGATATCCATGGCGATAGTACTGGGAACGTGATATGGAACCAAGTGTGGAAGAGGCGAGGAGCAGATGGAGCCAGGTCGGGAAAGAGATATGAAGGGTAAACCAAGGGAGATGAGGTGGATAGGTGTTGGTGATGGGCAGGTGGAACCAGTTGGAAGGAGGGTGATGAGTCTCAGTAAAGGAGAGAGGGGTGTCGGAAAATGTGAAGAAAAGATAAGAGATCCTATGTGGACCATTGGGATTGGAAGAACAGGGGGTCATAAGATCATCAGTGATAGGAGCAGAATTAGGCCATTTGGCCCATCAAGTCTACTCCGTCATTCAATCATGGCTGTTCTATCGCTTCCTCCAAACCCCATTCTCCTGCCTTCTCCCCGTAACCCCTGACACCCATACTAATCAAGAATCTATCTATCTCTGTCTTAAAAATATCCATTGACTTGGCTTCCACAGCCGAGGCAATGAATTCCACAGGGTGTGGGTTATTGAATGGTAACATTGAGGCTGAAGGATCGGATTTACTCATAGAACATAGAACAATGCAGCATGAGAATAGGTCCTTTGCCCCACAATATCTATGCTGAACATGATGCAAAGACCAACACTTGTATACCAGTACATAATCCATATCTCTCCATTCCCTGCATATCCATGTGCCTATCCAAAAGTCGCATAAATTCTCAGTGTCAGAAAGCAGAATGGTATTGTGTTGGGGCCCAGGAAGTTAGAGGGAAGGGCGGTGGCCCTGATGGACGGAATCTGTAGTCTTCCTCACTCAGGTGAAGGAAGAAGGTGAGAAGAGAATAGGTGAAGTCTCCCTGGTGGAAAGCCAAAACCCTTCCTACCTTTCCAGTCATCAAAGGGAGCTGAGAGAGATGCAGAAATGTTATGAAATATTCCATCACATTGAAAAAGTATCAAGCGACTGATAGGAATTTTATTGAATCACAAATCAACAATCTTAAACTTATTATTTTTTATTAATGTGTTTCCATCAAAACGCAATATTGATAATGCTTGTGGATGAAAGCAAGAGTGTGTTGGGGTTCAGTGCGTGGGTCACTGGATAACCTCTCCCTGGAGCCCTGGGTCATCAGAGGGCAGGGCTGGTTGTAGGGTGCTGTACGCCCTCCATATTCTTCCCACCTTGCACATGCCACCCTTCAAATCATCCCTGCCAACCAGGGAGGCAGGAACAGTCCAAAGGTTCCCAGCAGGCAAACAATGATGAATATCCAGAGAAAGATACGGTCAATCACCATAGCCACGTACTTCCAGTCTTCTTTTACCTGAAATGACGGAGGAGAAGGAATAAAGTCAGGTTAAAATTAGGGGAAATGTGGGGCTGTTGTGTGTGGATATCTGCCGCCTACCCATCTTAACAGAGAGCTTTTCCAGGATCCACTATTCAGGAGACAGGGTCTGGACTCGAATCCCCAGGTCTCCTGGGTTCTCAGGGCAAAGTCCGATGAGTTCCTAGTAGATACCTTGTAGGAAATTCCAGTCACATCAACGAGTGAAGTGGACCAGAGAAAACCTTGGTCTTTTTGTATTACAATCTGCCCGATTGTTCCAGAATTCATTGGGAAAGAAGGATTGATCTCCTGGACCCTACAGCCAGCAATATTAGGGAGCACATTCATGAGGCGTTTTTGTTACATTTGGAAACATAATAGATTTGTTGTAAGGATCACAGAAAGAGCCCATTCATCCCAACCGGCAGCAGTATTTATACTCTGCGTGTAACTGCATTAACTCAGCCTACCTTTTCCTCCTTGTTCTCATATATGCATCTAATTTTCTGTTGCAGATATATGTTTGCTTTTGGCATTTGGCGAGTTCCACTTTCCAGTCGCCCAGTGGTTACCTCTTCCAATTCCAAATATATGCTCCTTTCAAAGTCACAGAAGCATAGTTATACGGCGGAGATACAGGCCCTTTGGCCCAACTATCCAAACTGACCAAGTTGTTTTCATGGGCTAGTCCCATTTGCTCATATTTGGCCCATGTCCCCCAAAACACTTCCTATCCGTGAACCTATCCAAGTGTCTTTTAAACATTGTAAATGTATCCGTCCCTACCACTTCCTCTGGTAGCTCGTGCCATGTACCCACTGTAGAAACAAGGAACTGCAGATGCTGGCTTACCAAGAAAAGATACAAAATGCTGGAGTAACTCAGCGGGTCAAGCTGTGTTCCTGGAGAACAAGGATAGGTGACATTTCGGGTTGGAACCCTCCTTCAGAATGATTGCAGGGGTGTGAGGGGTGGGGGGTGGGAAGAAAGCTGGAAGAGTACTCTGCAAGTGAAAATGTTGCACTTCAGGTCCCTTTTAAACCTTTCCTTAAACCTATGTCTCACCTTATTAAACATATTCTCACCTGAAAACTATATCCGCCAAGTGTTGGATCTCCTGCTCTGGGAAAAAGGCAGTGAGAATTCATGATTTTATACACTTCTGTCAAGTCACCCCTCCACCTCCTCCACTCCAGGGAAAACAGCCCCAGCCCCAGCCATTTTTTACATGCCCGAAAATCTCTGCCATGATCCTATCCTAGCACCAGCCCCAGAAAAGGATCAAGCCCAAGTTCCTCAGTGATTGAGTTCTGAGCAGTCTCTCATGAACCTGCTACAGATTCCCCTACCCTTCAGAGCACTGGATCATCTGATGAGATGTTTTGCCACAGGTCTATTCAGAGATGGGAACCTTTCCCCAACTGAACAGGAATAGGTGACAGTGCGTGCTGCCAGAACGAATCATGGAGAGACACACCACATAAACAATACCTTGGCCCACTCCTGAGTCCATGCTGACCATTCACATGAAT